>NC_090245.1:5190722-5208222 GCF_037325665.1 Littorina saxatilis | reverse complement strand
TGGCCAAGAACAAATCTACGGTACTTCGAAGAAAGAAGAATAACAACATTCTTGTCCATTACGACTTGCAATTTACCGTGTGCGCTGTAAAATCTCCCTACCTTCAAAGCAGACGAAAAGCAGACATCTTCATTTTCTTCCAAGGGAGAAATCGTTGGTCATAAAGTCTGGCAGGACCCAAACATACTTCTGCACGCTTTCTTTTCTTGTCATATTCAGTTGCTTCGCAAAAATAAAATGTCATTGGTTTTCTCAACTTGTCAAATCAGTCTAAACGACCGCAGAACACAGAACATTACTGGGAAATGACACTGATTGAAATACGAAAGATCTTCGATGACGAAAGTATAATCCTGAGACGGTCCTTACAAAAATTGGGACCAGTCAAACACACGGTTAGGGAGTTATTGGTGTGTATAGGATTCGGTCGATGTGTTTGTTTGTTTGTTTGTGTTCGCATATAGATCTCAAGAATGAACGGACCGATCGTCACCAAACTTGGTGAACAGGTTCTATACATTCCTGAGACGGTCCTTACAAAAATTGGGACCAGTCAAACACACGGTTAGGGAGTTATTGGTGGATTAAAATTATACAAGGACTTATAGAGGGACATCTTAATGGTCAAAGGGAAATAACCATTCTCACTCAGTCACTGCCACCAACTGAGAAGGTTATTTCCCTTTGACGGGGGTGTTTTTCCTACCTCGGAGGAATTTCTTGTTTATGAAGAGTGTACAGTATCTGACAGCATTTGAAGTGTCATTCTATAGAATAAGTCGCCGTTATTTCCAATTTTTACTTTGTCTTGTTAATTTGTAGCGTGATAAACAAAAAGGGTCCCTGTCTGAACGTTATAACGGAACACCTAGAATAAGTCCTGATTGGTCCAAAAGCCATATGGTGCACTGAAATGGTAATAAAGTTGCATGAATAGACAAGCAAACTTAAAGCAAAACAATAAACAATCAATCAATTCAATTCCCCCCCCCCCCTCCCTTTCACACCCACCCAGAGTTGTGAGCTTTTGCCCTAACCGCTCCGACTTCGACCGGATCGAACAGTGTCTCCAATTGATTGATCAACGGAAATGGAAAGATTCATAGTTGCATTCGTGTTTGCTACAATTATGGAACTACGATTTGCTACAATTATGGAACTACGATAAGTCGAATTTTATAACATGAGCAATGTATAAAAGAGAGAGAGGGAGAGAGAGGGGGGGGGGGAGAGAGAAAGAAAGAGACAAAGAAATAGAGAGAGAGAGATAGACAAAGAGAGAGAGAGAGACAAAGAAATAGAGAGAGAGAGAAAGAAAGAGAGAGAGAAAGAGAGAGAGAGAAGGAAAGAGAGAGAGAGAGATAGAGAGAGAGGGAAAGAAAGAGAGGAACAGGGGGGTAGAGAGAGAAAGAACAAAGAGAGAGACAAAGAAATAGAGAGAGGGAGAAAGAGAGAAAGAAAGAGAGAGATAGAGACAAAGAAATAGAGAAAGAGAGGGAGAGAGAGAAAAAGAAAGAGAGAGAGAGAGGGAGAGAGAAAAAAAGAAAGAGAGAGAGAAAGAAGGAGAGAGAGAGGGGGGGGAGAGAGAGACAAAGAAAGAGAGAGAGAGACAAAGAAATAGAGTGAGAGAAAGAAAGAGAGAGGGAGGGAGAGAGAGAGGGGGAGAGAGAGAGAGAAAGAGGAGTAGGAGTTGTGAAGAGATTCCCCTAGTCATCAATTTTCTTAATACCTGGGACATTAGAAATAACAATTAGTTAATGACCATCCGTTAATCGCATTGCTTATAACCATAAATCCATTATTGGAAATGATTAACGACCATTACATGCAGTCGACGCGCGGTGATACAATCACCCATTGGGCTTTTCACAAAGGCAGACGTTTTCGGGCCCACTTTTATTTTGCATTTATATTAACGATCTACCACTCTTTATATCAGACAAGACGGTTATTAATGACCTTTTTGCAGACGACTCGTCTCTTTACACGTCCGGTAAAAGTTTACAGTCTATTGAAACCTCTCTTCAAACGAGTTTGAACGACATATTTGATTGATGTGAACAAAATTCAATGATTATACACCCAGGCAAAACTAAATGCATGGTGATCACAACACGACAGAAACACCAACTCGCTCCTCCGAATCTTCATCTCAGTTTAAATGAGTCACCCATTGAGCAAGTAACCAGCCATCGTGTTCTCGGGATCATAATAGACGCTGAATTAAAGTGGCAGTCCCACCTCAACCGTGTTACCAAACCCTTATCTAAAAATGTATTCCTTCTCTCCAAATTAAAGCATTTACGCTGATACCTCACACTCACGTTGTTTTATTTTGATCATATTTTACCTCATCTGAATTATGCATCTACACTTTGGGATGGTTGTAGCGACGTTCACTTGAAAAAAAGTAAACTCTCTTCACCGTCGCGCAGCTAAACTTATCATGCCGGGTCCGCAAACTTCAACAGACCAAAAGCTTAGCAGCCTTAATTTGTTATCACTCAAAGATCAGTTATTAGTTAACAAGGTGACTTTAATGTTTAAGGTGCAAATAAACGAGACCCCACAGTACATGCAATCATTATTTCAGCAAGCAACAGACAGATATGGCTCTAACAAATTAATTTCTCCACTACCCCGTATTGATTTATATAAAACCAGTTGAGCGTTTTCGGGCTCAACAATTTGGAATTCGCTTCCATGTGAGATAAAAGGGTCAAGCACGATTAAATATTTCAAATCGCAGCTTCGCAAATATCTGTTGTCACGAACAGTTACATTCTGAAGCTGTTTCTATTTTATATAATTTCCCGAAGCAAAAATGCATCGCTACCATAACCTCTATACATTTTGTTCTGCCAAATGATGATGATGACGATGATAATGATGATGATGTGTTGCTGTGTGTGTATGTGTGTGTGTATGTGTATATTTGTGTTTGTGTGTGTGTGTGTGTGTGTGTGTGTTTGTGTGTGTATGTGTGTGTGTGTGTGTGTGTGTGTGTGTGTGTGTGTGTGTGTGTGTGTGTGTGTTTGTGTGTTGGATTGTGTGCGTACGAGATTGCAGGCATGCGGCGCGCGTGTGTGTGTGAGTCGATATTCATGATTTTTCTTTTCCTTTGTACTATATTGACTTACATGTACATTTCAATGTTTTATTATGCATTATGTATTCGTATAGGTAATGTTGTAGTATGTAATACTGTATGATTGCGGTTGACGATTGTCCTTTTAGTGTCTCTCTCTTCATGTCTTAGTTTAGCAGGGACATATTGTAAGACTGGGCGTCAGCCTAAAATCTCCATCCTTGAGTGATACAGTTCGTTCGTTCGTTCGTTCGTTCGTTCGTTCTCTCTCTTTCTCTCTCTCTCTCTCTCTCTCTCTCTCTCTCTCTCTCTCTCTCTCTCTCTCTCTCTCTCTCTCTCTCTCTCTCTCTCTCGCTCTCTCTCTCTCTCTCTCTCTCTCTCTCTCTCTCTCTCTCTCTCTCTCTCTCTCTCTCTCTCTGAAAGTTGCTTGTTTGTTTTAATGCTTGTTATTCTCTCAGGTGCCAGACTGGTTCCGGATAACTCTCACTTACTCTATTACACATGTCGTATGCATTTAGAGCGCTTCCTTCCCTTTGGTTATCAGACATCAACACTAACTTGTCATGTTTTTATTTGTGAGAAGCTAAGGTAAATGAACCCCTCCAGACATGGTCCATATAGGTGGATCCTCGTCAAGGGTCATTGGCGGAGACATACAAGAGTGTTTCAAGTACGAACCCACGGTTCGGATGTTTGGTTTCAGATATATATTGGAACATTTTTTTAGAAATAGTGCTGAATCGATGAAAATAACATCGTATTCAAGCACATCACTTTGCCTGGCCTTTTCATTTCATTTCATTTTTTCATTTTCATTACTTTATTGTCCCATCGCTGGGAAATTCGGGTCGCTTCCTCCCAGTGGAAAGCTAGCAGCAACGGAGTCGCGCTACCCAGGCCACCTGCACTTATGGCAGAATGACCAAGGTCTTTTACGTGCCATTGTGATGACACGGGGGTGGGACATGGCTTCCGTCTCTGGGTCTGCACATAAAGTTGACCCGTGTCCGTCCCGGCCCGAATTCGAACCTGCGACCTTTCGATCACAAGTCCAGTGCTCTACCAACTGAGCTACCGGAGCTGAAGGACCGTCATCCCTAAATAACAGTGTCCATTACTTTCAAATCTGGCGAAGAAGAAAGAGTTTGCACAAAGTGTGGTGCTGTTGTGTGTGCTCTTTTCAACACAACATTAATTTTCAAGGGCAAGAAAAAGACGACTTAGCCTACATTGGCTGAGCTGGTCTTCTGCTTCGCTGAAAATTAATCAGCGCACGGCTTGGTCGGATGTTCAGTCCGTTCTTGGGGCGAGTGTAAGGTAAGTTGTGGTGGAGCAAATTGTGATATGAGATGATGTGTGTAATGGGTGTGGGGGAAGGGGATGGAGGGTGGGTAGAGATTATAAAGGAATAGGGGATGGCTTATAATCATCACACCAGTGTTTGTATCTGTGGGGTTTTATGCCTTAAAATTGTCAACCAATTCTTTCTTTCTTTATTTGGTGTTTAACGTCGTTTTCAACCACGAAGGTTATATCGCGACGGGTCAACCAATTGAAACAATACTACCGTAAATTCCCTTGCAAACGCACAGTATCGAGCAAACGCCCACCCCCTACTTTGGGTCTAAAACGGTGTATAGAGTTCTGTGCTTTGTAAACGCCCACCCACCCATAATTGGACCATTGCTGTAAACACTGAAAAAGTTCTGTTTTTCTTTTCCTTTTTTAAATCCGCAAGTAGTTCGAACATATTGTTGGAGTGAATAATGCCAGGATGCTGCGTTGCAAGGTGAAAACGTATGCTTTCTAATTTCACTTTATCCAGGGGCGGATTAGGGTGGTGGTTACAGGGGTTCCGGAACCCCCCCCCCCCCTCGGCTGTAAAAAAAAAAAAAAACAACTGTTTGTGAATTATGTTGTTGTTTTTGTCTCTAAAGCCGGGGGAAGTGTTAATTGTTTAATCAGTATCATTTTTGTACAGTTTTAACTGCCACTCCTATGCGACATGTCTTTCTTCTAACTATACTATATGATGTCGGGAGCAGATATCATGGAAGATAAATTGCCATTATTTAATACTAACTTTAAAAGAAATAATGAGTGGCTGCTGACACCAGTTGATCATGTTTAAAATCAAGGATAAGCCACAAATTGTTTATAAGATAGCTACAATTTTTCAGCTTCAGGGGGGCTTTGCCCCTTAGACCCCCCAAGGGTACCCCACCTCTACCGACCCCTGGACCCCAGGTTGTAACCCCCCCCCCACCCCCCACCCCCCTCAGGCTTAACTGCTCCGCCCCTGTTATCGTCTTGGTTACTTCTTTTTGTGTGTTCTTTGTTCTACAGGTGCTTGCTGTCTCTGTCAAAACATGATGGCCACAGAGACGTTGCTGTACTTGATAATCAGCGGTAAGATGATTGTCTCCGTTTGCCCGTACTGTGTGTGTGTGTGTGTGTGTGTGTGTGTGTGTGTGTGTGTGTGTGTGTGTGTGTGTGTGTGTGTGTGTGTGTAGAGCGACCTCCCCCCCCCCCCTCCCAATACTGATAGATCTTCGAGAAACTTCTTAAACTTTTTCTTTCTTCTTCTTTTCAATAAAAATCTTTGTTGACATCGTACTATGCATCTAAAAATAACCACCACAAAACCTTGATGCAGCACTGTGACGACATCAATTTTCAATCAAAATTGCTTGAAATGTTTGTCAAACAATTGCCTCAGCCCAGAGTAGTCATAGTCTCATTACGAACTTAAACGGATTTTAAAACCTTCTTGAATGGCTTCTGAGTGCAATGACACCTTCACCGTTCAGCATGCCATTATGTCATTGTTACACAAGATCAACAAGAACAACTGAATCTGACATTTTTGAATACACATTTGATTGTTCTTATAATAACATTTAAATCTTGTTCTGTTTTTGCTATTCTGATTTGTTGTCGATTATAACGCGGGAACCTTGCTTGTGTGAATTTTATTTTGGGGAGTGTCTGTGTTGTAGGTTCCACTGTACAAACACTGCCTTATGTACGATCAATTTGTTTGCTGAATATGGTAGGGGAAGAAATGGCCTTTACAGTCATAAAACTGATTTTACAATACACTGCCTCATCACAAAGGTCTGCACTCAAACGCATCTGCCTACTTGTCTTGATGACGGGGAGTATAGTTGCGTTTGTTTTCGTATGCATTCGGAGGAGCAGCAGGTGAAACTTTTATTCTATCCATTCATCGGGAACAACGCACCGACAAATCTGTTTCTTTGTTTGTGAGTTGTTTTCGAGGTTTTTTCTTCGATTTTATTTTTTTTTTTTTTTTTGGGGGGGGGGGGGGGGGGGGGGTAGGGTTGTTGTTGCCAGTCTGAAAAGCGTGTGAATTTTAGTCACAGCCATCAGATATTAACAACTTTCTGAAACACAGTTGTGTTAACACAGGCTACCAGGCTTGTGTCAGCAATCGATAAGACGTCAATACTTCTTTCAAATCGCCGCAAAATCGGCCGTCAGAACTGCCGATTTGTTTAAAAAAAAAATGTGCACAATGGAAGAAAGATGACAGCACTGAATGCCATATAGTTCCTAACATTGCTGAAGCTTTTATGTCTATTTCGGCCAAAGAATGAAATTGTAGTAACATCCCTGATGTACTGTTCAGTTGTAAATTTAATTAAGAACAAGTCACTTGAAGCGAAATTTGAACATTTAGTCTAACTCACAGATTGAAACTCAACGCACCGCATTTTTTCCCTGAGACAATGCTAAACAGTTCTGTCGATTACACACCCCGCGGACGCGGTGACACGTTCACGCACAGAAAGTGACAAGCCAGTATAGCGCAGTATCGTAAAGCGCTTAACTGCAAAGCGCGCTTTTCTCTATTCTTTTTCAATTTGATGAGCTTTTTTGTTAATCCTTACATAACACATCAAAGACTTGTATCGAAAACATGAAAAAGTCATCTGGGAATATCATTCTCAGGAACTCTCATGTAAAGTTCCATGTACAACAACAACAACAACAACAACAACAACAACAACAGCAAAAACAACAACAACAACAACAACAACAGAATAAAACATTAATCAATCTGTCGGCATGAAACTAAAAGATCAACATTAAGAAAAGCACCAAGACGACATGTACAGTGTGACCCACAAAACAATGCCACCAACACAAATGCTGATAATTTCTACATCTTCATATTTAGTGTATGTTTAACGTCAGCTTATGCATGACAATTGCACTGAGTGGCAAACGTGACGATTAAATGGTCTGCCTGGTGTGCCATTTCAAAAAAAGTTTCCAATTTCGGGGATCGACTCAACCAAACGAACCTGATTTAAGCCCTTCAAATTGTTACCTCTGGGGTTACTCGAATGACCTAATATACCATAACCAACATTAGACAGTCAGTGACTTTAATACAACAACTACAGACAGGATCATAGCATTTTTCATGGGGGATGCGTTCGTGCATTCATACAGAAATCTCCTTAATAAATAAATACATTTTGAGCGCCATTGCGCAAGTGTACAACGAAGAGGGTTATTTTTCCATTCATTTGGGTTTAGCGAATATTTTCATTGTTGTTGTGCATGAACTTCGGTTTATTCACGACCATTCCACAAAGTGTCTGGTAAGTAGGTCAAAATGCTTCGACTTTTTCCGTCTCTCCAAAATGTGTTCCAAATTACACCTCAGAAATTGCCAACGCTTTCATGTCTAGGGATTGCCTTGAACCTAGCTGTTAATGCTTTCTTCAGGTTACCGATTATCTGGGGGATGAAGGGGGTGTTTGTGTATACTCAGACATTCAAATAGTCAAAAAGTTAAAAGTCTGAAGGATTTAAATTAGGTAAGTATGGCTACCGCTCAATGTCAAACCTCGTTCTGTTAAATCGACTCCCGAATTTGGAAACTTTTTTTGAAAACGCATCAAAGTCAGACCATTTACCTGGAAAGATCATGCATAGGCTGAAGTTAATGTATACCAAATATGAAGCAATTTGGTCAACAGATGTAGAACTTATTAACATTTGTGTGGGTGATATTTTGTTGGTGTACTACGGCTTCGCTAAACTAAAACCCGAAGACCGAGACGGGTCAAGCTCGTCTCTGCGAAGCATACGAACGTAGTGCCTAACTAACTTATTTTCTTTGATTTTGAGTGCATTTTCAAAGTAAAAATGGCATATCTATATATTTTTGGATTCATGAAATGATACAGAATAAGGGGAAATCATTGGATCGATTACTTGAATTTTAATTTTGATTAGAATTTTGACATTTCTAATGACCAAACTCATGAATTATTGTTTAAGCTTCCAAGATGAAATACGATCCCATTGTCCGGGCTTCGTCGAAGACTGCTTGTCAAATGTCAATCAATTTGATTGAAAAATGAGGGCGTGACAGTGCCGCCTCAACTTTCACAAAAAGCTGGATTTGATGTAATCAAAGACGTTTATCGAAGAAAAGAAAACAAAATGGTGTGAGGATTTCATCTGGAAGAATTTGTATGAAAATCGTCATAAAGATCTGTCGATGAGTTTTCTGGGAAGCGCTACACACACACACACACACACACACACACACACACACACACACACACACTAACACACACACTAACACAGGAAAGCAGAACATCTACGACAGACCAACAACAGAGTCTGAAAATTGCATCCATTAAAAACTGTAATAATACTTCATAAATAATTAAGTCTGCACTGAGTTAATACGAGGACAGAACTACAAAAGACGACGACAGGATGAGGGGGGACAGTACCCAATATTGACGGACTGTGTGATGATATCTTCTGCTATGGTCTGTTGAGACAGTGATATCAAAATCGAGACCGGAGGTCGAGATTTTGATATCACTGTCGAAACAGACCAATAGCAGAAGATATCATCACACAGTCAGTCAATGTTAGATATATTGCTAATTCTCTGGACATGACTGTTGTATTTACTGTAAAGAAATTACAAAAGTATTTGTCTCAGTTTTGGCTGTTTCATATCCCTCCCTCTGATTATTATTTCTTTTTGTTCACTCTTTTCTTGTACTTTTCAGTATTTTCAAATGTCTGTTCTTTCAAAAAGTCTTTAGTCACTTGCTCAACTAAATTCTGGAATCATTACATTTTCATATATATTTGTTTGTTTTTAAATTTAGGTGTTTTTGTTTTTGAAGTGGGGAAGCAATAAAGAGGTCGTCGATATCAAAACTGATATCGACGAAAATGTCGTCGATATCACTTTTGCACTGAGCTCAGTTTTGACCAATTGACCAATGGAAATCCACGTATCATATGAAATAGCAATATAGTTAGATGACGGCTAGTCAATATCAAATCCTTCGTTATCGATATGGTAGCTAATGCTTTTTCATAGTGTTCAATTTTGTTTCAGTCTCGATTCTACCAATGCCATCATGGTGTGGCCCTATACATCTGTGGCCGCTGACAAAAGACACGTTACTATGGAGCACGATAGATGCTGACAAGTCAGTATCTACCTTTGTGAATGGCGGCACCTGCCCATTACTGGTTTCGGATTCGTTATATGGCGATGGGGATGGCGATGGTGAAGACGATGGCTCCTTTTACTACGACGGCAGCACCGCTTCTGTGGCAGACATTGGTGTCATGGTAACGTGTTGCTGATTTGTTTACTGTGATTGAGAGGGTGAGCGTGGGGGTATCTCACTCACTCACTCACTCACTCACTCACTCACTCACTCTCTCACTCATTCACTAACTCACTCGCTAAATAGCAACCTTATAATGAAGTCAAATCCCACAACAACCTCTGGTCGTTACAGGCGACCCGCAAAGTGCTCTCCCGCACTCGCAATGAATGAGCAATGTTGAGCATCTTCCATAACGGGTGACGCTATTTTATTCATTTATTTTTATTATTGTATCTTTTTTGCGTATGCGCGCGTTTGTCTCGATGGCGCAGCAATTGAGGTTGGGAAATATGAGGAAACTAATTAATTAATGTTTACACTATCGAGCTGAAATTCAATCCCGTATTCCGGATTTCGTCGAAGATTGCTTGACCAAAATTTCAATTAATTTAATTGCAAAATGAGGGCGTGACAGTGCGGCCTCAACTTTCACAAAAAGCCGGATATGACGTCATCAAAAACATTTATCGAACAAAATTTAAAAAACGTCTGGGGATATCATATCGAGGAACTCTCATGTCAAGTTTCATGAAGATCGATCCACTAGTTTGTTCTTAATCGCTCTACACATACAGACACACAGACACACATACACCACGACCCTCGTCTCGATTCCCCGTCTATGTTAAAACATTTAGTCAAAACTTGACTAAATGTAAAAAATGGGTAGCGCCGTACTCAACGGCAGCTTGCATTCTCCAGATTGATTGATTGATTGATTAAATTTTATTACAGAAGGATGGAGATTTTAGGCGTTGCCTAGTCTTACAATCTGTCCTTGCTAACTAACATGAATACAAAACAGACATGAAAACATTATAAGAGCAAAAGAGGTTGAGAGAAAGCAAGCCGAATATCCATGAGAGTTACCTCACAGGACTAAATAAACTCGTATCCTTATCCCCAGGCCGCATTCTTCTGGCGTGCAGTCGAAGTATACCTTTGTGTTTTCTACCTGTTTGCAGTTTCGTCGGTTATTTCAAAGTTAAAGTCGGAAATAAACATGAGACTGCTAACGACATTGTCGCCCATTGTGTAAGCTTACAAATGAGGTCAGCATTGCTCATTACGGGGTCACTTATAATGGGGTCGCCCACGTGGGAAAGAAGTGGTGGAGTTCGACCTCATCAGCCTAAATTACCAAGCCTTTGAAAGCAGATAAAGAAGCAGAAAATTAGAAGACAATTGTCAAAGCAAGAAGTTCTAGAAGAGGCCAAGACAATTTGCAATCACTTTGATTTTGAGTTGCTCACGTTTTTGCAAAACGTAGCTGCGACCATTTTCCGTAACCAATCTAGGTTTTGCAGTCCCCAGCCGGCAAAAGCCATTGTTCCCGTGATTTGTAAAAATGTAAAAACATTTTACAAATTACGTCGAACCTAAAACCGCGATTTGTAAAAATGTTACAAAAAAATCACATTCCACAAAGTAATACATGCCTTTTATTATTATTAATATTTGTTGTTTAGAGCCCAGTCAACCAAAATCGGATCCCAGGCCAAAACTTCATATGAAAATGAAAGTGTGTGAGTAAATCTGCATTTGAACTTTTTTTTTAATTTCGATTTTAAATCGTCATAAGCGCAGATTTTTCTGTGTCCGTCACAAACATGTACACGCGAGAACGTTTTACATATCTCGGGGCTCGCCCCGTGATTTGTAATACAATTGTTACAAATCCCGGGGCGCGCCCCGCAATTTGTAAAATGTTTTACATTTTTACAAATCACGGGTCAACAGCCATTCGCGGTTCTTTAGATCAATTGTCAAATCGCACTTTGTTACATATAACACACAGCATTCCTATAGGCAAGAAACTAGTTCAATAATGTTACCTTTTCAGAGCGATAAGAATGACGCGTATCAAGACACATATGGCTTCACCCTGTGGCTCAAGCCGGACTCCGCCACTTCCACTGGAGAGCTCTTTGAATACAAGAGCGCGTTGGATGAAAACAACAGGGTCACGAGCGTTCGAGCAGAACTGGTCAACGGCATGGTCAAATTCACAGTCGCCAATAACAACGGTGACATGGGGTCCGTGACGTCATCGGTCGGGGTGGACAACACAAAGTTCAACATCGTGTTGCTGTGGGCGAATGAGGCGGTCAGCAACATGAGGCTGCACGTCGCCGTTGACGGCCATGAGGATTACACTGACACTTCAGTTAATAAGGAAGACATGCACCTGAAGGTGAGTTGCTTTGAGTAGGCTTAAGTAGGCTTGCATAATTAGCGAGCAAACAAGTCGAACGTGCACACGTGCCACACACACAGACACACAAACACACACACACACACACACACACGCACGCACGCACGCACGCACGCACACACGCTCGCACACACACACGCACGCACACACACACACACGCGCGCGCGCACATGCAAACACACACACACGCACGCACACACACACACACACACACACACACACACACACACACACACAATCTTCCCCACGTTCGTTCGTCAGGTATGAATGAGAGCTCCCTATTCTCCCGTGACATTTTAGAGGGGCACCGCTCCCAGTTCTGGCTATATTCACACCGGTTACCCGGCGCACGTCGCCAACAGCGCAGCGCCTACTGTGACGTCATCACGAAACGTGGGTATCCTCAGAAAACCGTCCAAAAAAGCACTAACAAGACTTGTTGATGAATAGTTTATTGTATATACAGCTGTAAAAGATATCAGTGCACATCCCTATATACATTTTACTAGATTGACTTCGCTATGCACGCAGCATGATAGCAAATAAGCCTCCAGTAGTGCTTCCCTGTGCTATTTTCCATCGTTTTCTTGTGTTTTTTAACAAACGAAGACAGACAGAAGCAAACTATTCCCTGTGAGTTTTTCTTCGGTCGTTTCTTGATCATGTCTGTGTGTCATATACCTGGCAGAGGTCTAGTTAGTTGGCAATTTAAAAAACAACTATGTAGGTTCTGCTGCAATCGTATGATGACACTCAGCGGCATGGTATGATACAGCTCAGCGGAATCGTCGAGTCTGAAATGGGTACACACCAGCGCAAAGCTGTATTCGTTTATTTCCTGCAAATCGGCTCCCATGACAGTTTTAAAGGTTGATACACTACATTCAATTGTTGTTTTATCTTATCTCTAATCTTTGCTACAATAGAGACAATATCACGAGCAAACTAATCAGTCTGGTTTTCTCTTGTTTTCATCTTATGAACATTCTAAATGTTAGACTAACTTATTGTCTTGTACAGAATAACAACTGTGTGAATGGTGCTATACTGAATGAAAGAGTGTGACATGAAGTTCTTGTACATCATTGTAAAGAGTGTGAATGACGTTTTAGTTTAGATGTCAAGCGCTTAGAGCAGGCCTTTTTAACGAAAGTTTTTGATTTAGCGCTATATAAATGTTCTTATTATTATTATTATTATTAAGTGTGCTTGCATTTTGTAACTGCCTCAACCTTCTTCTACTGTTTTTAGTTTTCATAAGTTCTTACGATGGGATTGTATTTTAGCTTGGAATCTCTCTCTCAGCTTTTTTATATGGCTGCCGAAGGTCCGTAGGTCCAAGCAGGTATTGCTGTCTTTGTCATAAATATGTCAGTTTTATTCCAGCTCGGCGGCAAATGGCGTCTTGGTGAATTTGTATCGTCAAGTGGTGCGCGGTATGCAGGCAAAATCAACTGTATCAGCTTCAAATATGCCGAGCTTTCAGTTTTACCTGCTGAGCTTGCCACGTACAAGGAAGAGTGCAGTAAAGACATGTACAAAAATCCGGGTAGGGGTGTGTGTGGGGGAGGGGCTTGGGGGAGGTGTCTGTGTGTCAGCCGTGTGCGTCAGTGTGTGTGTAGGCGTGGCGTGTGAGTGTACGTGTGTGTGTGTGCGTATGTGTGTGTGTGTGTGTGTGTGTGTGTGTGTATGTGTGTGTGTTCGTCAGTGTGTGGGTGTGAATGTCAGTGTGTGTGTACGTCAATGTGTGTGTGTGTGTTTGGTGTGTGTGTGTGTGTGTGTGTGTACGTCAGTGTGTGTGTGTACGTCAGTGTGTGTGTGGGGGGGCTCAGTGTGTGTGTGTGTGTGTACGTCAGTGTGTGTGTGTGTGTGTGTGTGTTCGTCAGTGTGTGGGTGTGAATGTCAGTGTGTGTGTACGTCAATGTGTGTGTGTGTGTTTGGTGTGTGTGTGTACGTCAGTGTGTGTGTGTACGTCAGTGTGTGTGTGGGGGGGGCCTCAGTGTGTGTGTACGTGTGTGTGTGTGTGTGTGTGTGTGTGTGTGTGTGTGTGTGTGTGTGTGTATGAGAAGTTTGTGTACGTGCGTAACGCATGCGTGCGTACACACGGACGGACGTACAACGTGCGCGTGCGTAATGGATATAAAACCATTTAACAAGTGACGTTGGTGCGCGAGGCGATCGCTATCACTGAGTTAATACTGTTCTGTATGTCTCTTCCCTCGGCTAGGATCAACTTGTTCATTCGCCACCACTTCAACTACAACACCCACCACAACATCCCCAACAACAACAACCCTAACTACCACTACCCCAACAACCACCCTGACTACCACCGTGACTACCACTACCCCAACAACCTCACTAACTACCACCACCCCAACAACCACCCTAACTACCACTACCCCAACAACCACCCTGACTACCACCATGACTACCACTACCCCGACAACCTCCCTAACTACCACCACCCCAACAACCACCCTAACTACCACTACCCCTACAACCACCCTAACTACCACTACCCCAACAACCACCCCAACAACCTCCCTAACTACCACTACCCAAACAACCACCCCAACAACCATCCTAACTACCACTACCCCAACAACCACCCCAACAACCTCCCTAACTACCACTACCCAAACAACCACCCCAACAACCTCCCTAACTACCACCACCCCAACAACCACCCTAACTACCACCACCCCAACAACCACCCCAACAACCTCCCCAACAACCACCCCAACAACCTCCCCAACAACCACCTCAACAACCTCCCTAACTACCACTTCCCCAACAACCTCCCCAACAACCACCCCAACAACCTCCCCAACAACCACCCTAACTACCACTTCCCCAACAACCACCCCAACAACCTCCCCAACAACCTCCCCAACAACCACCCTAACTACCACTTCCCCAACAACCACCTCAACAACCTCCGTAACTACCACTACCCCAACTATCACTACAGCCACCCCAACAACCCCTTCCACCTCAACTGCCACTACGACTCCCTCCACAAGCGCCACCACTACTGCTACCACCCTTACCACTACAACGACACCCACAACCACGGCACCAACCTACCTTCCCGTCAACCTTTTGCCTCTCGACAACGTCACCAGGGGATATGACGTCATAACGGGTTCATCTCCTCTCACGTCACAAGAAACCCTCGCCTGCCTTCGGACCGAAAAATGCCCGGCAGATACAACGTTGTCCCTGAAAAACGACGTGCTGTTTTTTGACGGATCTCTCGGTTCTGCAGTGGAGATAGAGGTGAACAGGTCTGCGTTGGACGATGACTTTACTGTCGTTGTCTACGTCAGACCTCAACAACCCCCTGAAGGACAGGTCTGGAGCTACGCTGCCCCTGGAGCAAGCGACGGTCTATCACGCATTGAAGTCAGTCTCCACTCCAACGGGTCTTTGACGACGACGCTTTGGGGCTCAGAAGGGCAAGCTTCATGTGTAACTATGGAAGCTGCCGGAGTCTTCGACGCTAGCAGCGACTTCGCTAGAGTTACTGTTGGAAGAAACACATCAGCGATAACGCTGCAGGTCGGGGATGATGTTTGGGTTGACTCCGCCGACTCGTGCCCAAGGTCACCCGGGAGTTCAGGTCAAGGATCCCTCAAGGTCGGAGGTCGATGTGAAGGTCAGAGTGCAGGGTACCGAGGTCACGTGGTGTGCATCACGGTCTTCTCTCAGTACGTTAGCACTGTGGATGATGAGCAGCTTCTCTCTCTGTGTGGCGGCTATGACCCCGCCTCTTCCCTGGGTAAGTTTGAAGACAAAATTAGAAATATGAAATATAGCTCCCTCTCTCTCTCTCTCCCTCTCTCTCTCTCTCTCTCTCTCTCTCTCTCTCTCTCTCTCTCTCTCTCTCTCTCACTCACTCACACACTCACACTCACACACACACACACACACACACACACACACACACACACACACACACACACACACACACACACACACAATTAAGGCCTGACAATTAATGTCTATAGTGAATACTACATGGCTTGCTGTGTCGTACCAGATTTACACGAGTTGTTTTTATAAATATTGAACTGCGAGCGAAAGCGAGCTGTTCACTATTTAAAAAAGCAACGAGTGTAAATCTGGTACAACACAGCAAGCCATGTAATATTCTGTTTATCCTACATACTGTACTTACGTGTATTTTACTGAAAATGTCTTGCAGTCGAGGCAGCTAAATTGAAGACGCTTGTTTTGGAACCTCGATCTCTTCTAAAGCCTCGTGCAATCTATTACGTCAAAGCAAAGAAACGTCACTCTGAAAGTGTGGCGTGACGTGTTGGTTCTAAAGATTCATCGAGGGTAATTAGCGAGCACAATGTTTGTTTATATAATGACGTTTGTCTCGGTGACTTTGGCATCATAAGCAGTGGAAAAACAGGTCACTGCCAGACTTGCTTGACATGACCTCATTTACATGATATACACACGTGTGATTTGAATGATTATTATCTCACGGGTGTTTCTCTCACGTATGTAGGATAAATACAATTTCAACACATAATCCCTTCTTACCAAACAGAGAAAAAGTCAAAGTATGTTTTACATATTTGTTTGGCAGAAAGCCTGTCCTCAGATGTGTTACTGTGGGCGTTTGTGTGTGTTTATGTGTGTAGGCATATTGACTTGAGATTCGAAATTAATAAAGAACCATAAATCCGCAGGTGCGAAAGCATGCAACCGGACGGCGGAGATCAGGACCGAACGGTTCAAACTGTTCGCCCGAAATAAAGCACCTGATATGACAAGTTTGCCTCCAATGACGTCATTCCAAACGTCATCTGTGGTCAAATGCGCCGGTCGCTGCTTGCGTTCACAGCACTGCAAGTCCTTCACCTTCTCGTCTGGCGATGTGACGTCATCCTGCTCTCTCTTTGATGTCGTCACTCTTACGGGTCTCGGCGATTCGAAGGGCAACTACTACGGGATCACAAGCGACTAATCTTTTGTGCTGACAAGAGACATACGAAATACATTTAGAATGTTGTTTCTTCTTCTTGTATGTTTCCTTCCTCTTACCTGTAACTTTGTCAAGAAAAATAATTGTTTACACATGTTCATCTCGAATGTTTTATGGGTTCCTGTTTTATGGGTTCCTGTTTTATGGGTTCCTGTAACAGACTATCAGGTTATCAGATGCATATATATACATAGATTAAATTAGGTGGGATATTTCAATCTGATGTTTTTAATCTTCTTAACTATGGCGATATATTCCCAATGGATGAAGCACCTACGTAATGATTCGAAGAAACCCGTTGTCGGTATCATTTTCAATTCAACAAAGTCCAGGGGTTCTCTTTTAAATGCTATACCTCTGCAGACGGCAACATGAGAGTTCCTTGAAGTAAAAACAAAAAGGTTGGGTTATTGGAAATACACAATCAAAGGGCCCTCTTTAGTATCCTAGACCTCTGCAGACGGCAGCATGAGACTTCCTTGAAGTTTAACAAGTGTATTGGA
>NC_090245.1:5173728-5190522 GCF_037325665.1 Littorina saxatilis | reverse complement strand
GTTTGTTTGTTGTTTGTTACGTGTAAGGATTACCCACATGACAAGCAAACAATACATAATTCGTTTGATCTTATCGAGGTTATCGTTTCCGAATAAGTTGTTGATATACTGTAAACATTCACTTTTAAACACATTTTTAAAACACCTGTTGTGAACACTGAATGAATTACTCTTTTACAAAAATAACACATGAATAACACACACTAAATAATGTTTTACCATTTGTGCTACTTTTACCAGTTGAATTAAAACAAACTTCACCAACAAAGTATTGCGACAAATTACGCACCCGAATTAAGGCATTAATTCCCATGCATTTTGTTCAATTGTCTATGCTACTACCCGTAGTACATGTAGTATGTTAGTCAAAATAGTCGGAAAGTTTCAAAGCAAACTAACAAGTCCTTGCTGACATACAGCGCTTTTTCGCATAATGCCCCTCGTAATTAACGCAAAAAACTCCCGTTTTTGACCGCACATACGATCGACACCTGCATCAGAAGGAATAGCATAGAACACAAAATATGCGAGCGTGTGAATCCGTGATTTGTAAAAATGTAAAACAATCGCCCCGCGATTTAAAATCACGTAAATGCGCCGGATATTTTCTTGTCATCTCCAAAGTCAAGGGATCTCATTAAATGTTTTCAATAAGGAATCAGAAAGGCCATATACATTCCGCTCCGCGCATATCTATTAAAATCCTCACGGCAACAAATTATTGCGACAAATTACGCACCCAAATTAAGGCATAATTCCTATGTCATTTCGTTCAATTGTCTATGTACTACCCGTAGTAGCTTACATGTAGTATGTAGGCAAAAATTCGGAAAGTTTCAAAAGCAAACTAACAAGTCCTTGCTGACATACAGCGCTTTTTGCATAATGCCCTTAGTAATTGACGCAAAAACTCCTGTTTTGATCGTAAATGCGATCGACACCTGCCATCAGAAGGAATCCCGTCGCGATATAACCTTCGTGGTTGAAAACGACGGTAAACACCAAATAAAGAAAGAATCAGAAGGAATAGCATAGAAGACGTAATATGCGAGCGTGTTAACCCGTGATTCGTAAAAATGTAAAACAATCGCCCCGCGATTTACAAATCACGTAAATACGCCCGATATTTTCTTGTCATCTCCAAATTAAGTCAAGGGATCTATTAAATGTTTGATTCTTTTATCATACTTTTTTGTCCCATCGCTGGGATATTCGGGTCATTCCCAATGGAAGGCTAGCAGGAACAAAGTCGCGCTTCCTCCAAATCAGGGGATCTATCAGATGTTTTTATATTTAGTCAAGTTTTGACTAAATATTTTAACATCGAGGGGGAATCGAAACGAGGGTCGTGGTGTATGTGCGTGTGTGCGTGTGTGCGTGTGTGTGTGTGTGTGTGTGTGTGTGTGTAGAGCGATTCAGACTAAACTACTGGACCGATCTTTATGAAATTTGACATGAGAGTTCCTGGGTATGAAATCCCCGAACGTTTTTTTCATTTTTTTGATAAATGTCTTTGATGACGTCATATCCGGCTTTTCGTGAAAGTTGAGGCGGCACTGTCACGCCCTCATTTTTCAACCAAATTGGTTTAAATTTTGGTCAAGTAATCTTCGACGAAGCCCGGGGTTCGGTATTGCATTTCAGCTTGGTGGCTTAAAAATTAATTAATGACTTTGGTCATTAAAAATCTGAAAATTGTAAAAAAAAAATAAAAACTTTTTTATAAAACGATCCACATTTACGTTTATCTTATTCTCCATCATTTGCTGATTCCAAAAACATATAAATATGTTATATTCGGATTAAAAACAAGCTCTGAAAATTAAATATATAAAAATTATTATCAAAATTAAATTGTCCAAATCAATTTAAAAACACTTTCATCTTATTCCTTGTCGGTTCCTGATTCCAAAAACATATAGATATGATATGTTTGGATTAAAAACACGCTCAGAAAGTTAAAACAAAGAGAGGTACAGAAAAGCGTGCTATCCTTCTTAGCGCAACTACTACCCCGCTCTTCTTGTCAATTTCACTGCCTTTGCCATGAGCGGTGGACTGACGATGCTACGAGTATACGGTCTTGCTGAAAAATGGCATTGCGTTCAGTTTCATTCTGTGAGTTCGACAGCTACTTGACTAAATATTGTATATTCGCCTTACGCGACTTGTTTCTTCTTTACTTCATTGTCCAATCACGGGGAAATTCGGGGCGTTTCCTCCCTGTGGAAAGCTAGCAGCAACAGAGACACGCTACCTCAAAGTCAAGGATATATTAGATTGTTGTTTTCATTACTTTATTGTCTATTCGCTGGGAAATTCGGGTCGCTTCCTCCCAGTGAAAAGCTATCAGCAAACGAGTCGCACTACCCCAAAGTCAAGGGATATATTAGATTTTTTTTCTATCATTACTTTATTGTCCCATCGCTGGGGAAATTCGGGCGCTTCCTCGCAGAGAAAAGCTAGCAGCAACAAAGTCGCGATACCCCGAAGTCAAGGGATCTATAAGATTTTTTGTCATTAATGTATTTTCCGTTCGCTGGGAAATTCGGGTCGCATTCTCCCAGAAGAAAGCTAGTAGAAACAGAGTTGCGCTACCCCAAAGTCAAGGGATCAATTAGATTTATTTAATTCTTTTCATTATTTTATTGTCCATCGCTCAAAAATTCGGATTTGTTTCTTTATGCTAAAAATCGTAATATTTTTATCTATCGAGTCCAAACCACCCCCACCACCCAGCGTGGACGGCTTCACTGTGTCACATGTGGATGCAAAGAAAGACAAAAATATCTACTGTAAAAAGCACACGCCGACGACGAGCAAATATCTAGTAAAAACTGCAGACGGGTCACATGCAGACTCAGCCGTGTGTGTATGTGTGTGTGTGTGTAATCCAGCAGCGTGCTTACAACAACAACAACAACAACAAACACAAAAAACACCTAATAAAAAATGTTTAAAAAAAAACCACAATAAATACCGGTTAAGCGATATGAAACAAATCAGTCAATCTGTCGCTCGAAAAACAAAAATATCAACACTAAAAACCAGCCATATATGACGTAATGTGAGTAGTTTTGACAGCATCGCTGATCACCTACCTAATTCTGTTTTCCACATATTAATGTTAAAAACAACATAAACTTTGAAATAATTCTCTGAGAATGTTAGGACAGTTCCACTCATCTTGAACTCAGGTCAAAAGGAGTTCAGGTCATTCTCTCCCTGACAGGATGCCTTGAGATTCCTTGTCTGGCAAGGAGGAAACCGATTTGTGTGTGTGTGTGTGCATATTTAGAGTTTTTTGTAATGTATTATTGATATAAGCAGATTCGCGATCGTCGATAATGATTTTTCATGGTGTTTTGTCATTTAAAATTACGAAGGAATTGAAATGTAAGACAGTTTCAAGCGAGCTATTTTTCGCGGCTGTATTTACTGTGCAAACAATTCTAAATATGACAAAAGTGTCACGTGATAATCAACCGTTTGGTTTCGGCGCTCACTGGAGCAGACGATTTTTTCTGTAACCAGTTGACAGAGAGATGAGAAACATATATTACGGTCTCCTTCCAGCAGCAGTCCAAAAATTTCGACTTGTTTTGACCTTGAACGATGTCTTTATCATAACTGTGAAGACAGAACGGAGATCACTGTCGAAGTCGGCCAATCTGCAATCATTTTCGTCTCGCGAACACTGATCCAAATTTAGATCAGTGCTCGCGAAAAAACATATGGGAGATAACTCTGTATTCTTTTTTTTTTATATAGATTCGCGAGGACTGTAGCGTCCGGTCAGAGAGACAACTGGCAATAGCCGTGGAGCGATGCTTATCAGAATGAGTTCCACTGAGTCATCATTAATCAAATATAGTGCCGAAATTAAAGCTTCTTTTTTTTAATACAATAACAGGGATAGATTGTTTCAAAAAAAAAACTACAGAAAATCGGAATTTTGACCTCCAAATGTAACATCTTAAAAGTAAGTGTAGTTGGAACTGTCTTTAACGACAGTTTGAAACTGTCTACCCGAGTGTTATCGCAATTAAAGAAAAGCCGCCGTTGGCTACTCGGGTGGTGTCCTTATCGCTTTCAAGAGTATGTCAAGAGTGTCAAGAGGTGTGTATGGGGTGCACTCAAGGCAGAAGACAAACGTGATTGCATTCGCTAACTGAGAGCCGTCCCGTCCCGCTGATACGTTTAGCAGTCGTTATAGCGAGATGGTAGTGTATGAATGTTATGTATTGGTGATGTAGAGATAGTACAATGTAATTAAAAAAAATAAATTTAAAACAAACATGATTTTTAAAGGTTGTGAAAGACAGGTTGTGAACGTTAGTTTGGGCCGAAAAACTGGCAGCCGCAGTCCGTTTAGACATGTGATCGCAGTTGACAAGTAAGCAATATATAAAACATGTCGCGTGAGACGAAATTAATACATTCAGTCAACCCTTCGAACTCACATATGAAAGACAATACGAAGACAAAACTCAATACCTGTGTCGATTTCATACCTGACGGCGACCGCTATCGCGTTCACGCACAGAAAGCCAGTATAGCGCAGTAGTGTAAGCCTTACTTTGAAAAAATTGTGGTTGCTTTTGTTATTGTATATTTGTGACCCTCACCACGAATGATGTCGCATGTCACTTTGCATGATTTCATATTTTACATTTTCCTAAAGAGTTGTTATGCTCTATCCAGTGGTAAACCTTTAGAACAGCGGCAACTGTTGAGTTATACGCCTGTGACTAAGGGACCTCACCACTGTTACCATACACTCTCGGACTATATCAAGCCTAGCGCAGAACCGCGCGAGATGCATAGCGACTCATTTCGTGGTGGAGGGCACAATTTTTTCGAGCTTGTTTTAATTCCAAACAGGACATTAAACTTGTATGTATTTTGACCAAATAGGACATTTTACACAGATCGAACAGCTCGTGCTCCGAGACCGGCGCTAGCGGTCGAGGTGAACGACTGTCGAGATATGTGTAAATTGTCATATTTTGGTAAAAAAATACAAATAAAATGTATGTATCTGGGTAGAATTTCTTGTAGTTTTTATGATTGAACGCACACAAACATGCACTATTTTGTAGTCTCGGCTGGCCTCTGACGTCACATAGCTCAAAGAAGGGAAATCCAGTGTTCAATCGATACACATAGATTTGTTTGTATGGAATCAGAAAATGATCAAGAATAAGATTACATCTTTTTGGATCGATTCATCACATTTTATTTTTAAATACAATTTTCTGACTTTTAATGGCCAAACTCAAAAAATAATTTGCAAGCTTTAATCCTGAAATGCAATCCTGTTGTCCGGATTTTGTCGAAAGTTACTTTTACAGAATTTTAATCAAATGAATCCAAAAATGAGGGTGTGACAGTGCCACCAAAACTTGTACAAAATGCCAGATATTACGTCATCAAAGAAACGTATCCTCCAGTAGTCCAGTAGTTTTCTCTGAATGGCTCTACACATACATACACACAGACCCACAGACCCACAGACACGTACTACGTAGGCCCTACACCACAACCCTAGTCACGATTCCCCATCTAAGTTAAAACATTTAGTCAAAACTTTACAATATGTTAAAAAATATTATATATATATATATTTCGTGTTGTCGTTATAGACAAAGTGGTGGACAAGCTTTCATTGGACAGGTTTGATTGCACGATCGGACTAAAGATTCAAACACACCGATTGGCTTCAAGGGAGCCCGGGTAGCTCAGGTTGTGGACTTGTGATCCTAGGGTCGCGGGTTCGAATCTCGGCCGGGCCCAGATATGTCATAATGATATACAACAACAAACAAAAGTTCATGGAAAGATAGAAACGCTTACTTGCGTTGCAACTTTCAAAACATTTAAGAGTAATTCGCAGTCGGCTGCAGGTCGAACATCATGGAAAATTACATATGAAAATCCGGACGAGGGAAGTAACTTTACCAAAACATTATTGCGAGAAATGTCGCGACAAAACTGCCGGTTGTTGTTATTTTCTACCTCAAAATGCACTCGACATCTGCATGAGTAGGAATAGCATAGAACACAAAATACGCATGCTAACTTAACAAGACAACATGTTCTAGGTAGATAATGTTTGACTTTCTTCTCTCATGTAAAAGTTGTATATCATCTATATTGTTGTATCATAACAGAATTCAGACGTTCAAAACGATTTCTGAAACAGACGTGTGCTGCCTGCTACATATATCATTAAACAAATCAAGCCAGTGATGTTGAGAAGACAAAAATATCGACAACACTATACCACAACGACAAAATCGATAATTTGCGCCACAAAACAAAAACTTTCGGAAATAGAAGTCAAGTAAGCTGATCAACTGAAAGAAGACATGAATCTGAATACACATATTTTTTCTTCTTTACCCCTGTCTCCACCCCCGTGACCTTGGTTCGGCGCGTCGTTAACAGATACTATGATTTGACACGATCGTTACCTCACAGACGACACGACTCGCCGCGTCTACCTCTCCCTGTGTGCTTCTGTAGCGGCATGTATAGGATGAAAAATATTAATTAATTTATTTTGTTGTTGAGCAACGGTTTTTACGAACACATAGTGTTAAATAAAACCTTGAAAAAAATGATTGTTGTGTATGCATGAACCGCGCACAAGTTCTATCACGCCTCTTCTGAGCGGCTCCCGTTCCACCAAGGGCAACATTTTTTTCTGCCAACGATTTATTGCATGAAGAAATCAAGTTGACACCTCTTCGAGCTTCGTGGTCGCCAGTAAAGTAGCGCACATACTATACATTCATCCATTGGCCCAAATGGTCATGTGATAAACAAAGCTCCGCCCACTCCACTCAAAACACTTGACGCGCCGCGTCAATGAAATCTTCGCTGGTGTTTGATTGGATGGTCTTTTGTTACAGGCCGAACGCTGCCCGTCTTACAGAAGGCTCATAAGACCGCGTTAAAAGCCATAACACGTTGAAATCAGCGGTTCTCTTCTAAAGCGTGATTGACATTGTCAGTTAGTCAAGCAAACGAATGCACGCGTTCACGCATGCACACACATTAATATACGTTTGTTCTGCGAATGCGTGCGCGTGTTTGTATGTGTGTTTATCACCAGTCGACATAATTACTGAAATACTCAATTCTTTGGACGCAACAGCACTCTGCACTTTCAAGCATGTACTACATGTACTGTTTTTGTACATGGGGTTAACACACGTTGTTTTGCATAGAAATCTTAATTCGTTAAGCGGGGAATACTTTAAAAAACAAAACCCACATGTTTTAACGATTCACGTAATGTTGCTTAGCTAACACAACAATTCGCCAAGAAAAATGTACTTAGCATACCCATTCCTAAAACGAGTATAAAGGATCTTAGTTGGAAAAAAAAGGGAAGTTTTGTTTTGTTTTTTAAGTAAGTCGCCCAAGCGCTCTATCAACTTGGCTAAAAACAAATCTTTGAAAAAAAACACAACTAACTACACACACACACACACACACACACACACACACACACGAAAAAATAAAAGAAAAGAGAAACACACACTAATGTGACATGATATAACTGAGTTTGCTGAAAACTGACGAAAAAGTACAAGACCGGAAAATCGCAAATGCTTACGCATAAACTTTTACAATTTCTTAGAAGCGCTCCGAACAGACACAATCACACACTCACATGCAACTTGGAAAAGCACTTCACTGGACAGTTCGGGTTGCAATTTTGGTTATTGTAATTATGTAACCACACACGTACCATCTGAACATCAGTGTCTAAGTGTTCAGTTATTCACACGGGTTTCATCTGCTTGGGTAATGGATTACAACTAAATAGCACTGAAAAAATTAATTTAAAGAATCAAGAATCAAACGCAAAAGAGATTATCGCCAGAAGGTGAAATCCTGTTTGTATGAAAAGAAATAATCGGCAACGGTAACGGAGCATTTTACAGTTAGTTATTTCAGATGTTTCCAAATTACATCACTGCGAATGTCTCTTGGGCTTCGAAAGGTGGATGTCGCCGGGGAAAAATCACTAAAACGGCTTATTTATTTCTTTATTTGTAAATGAAGTCCTTCCAATACGTATCAATGATTTGGATCACCACCTCAGGTTTGCCTAGGAAGGCGTAATCAATATTTTCAATTTTACGCCGGCAATAAATGTTTACTTTGCGCGTAAAATATATATTAAGAGCGTACAATTCATCAACAGTAATTAAAACAAACAGAAAATCAACAAACTAACTTACAAACAAGCAAAGGGACACGAGAAGAAAAACAAGTCGCGTAAGGCGAAAATACAATATTTAGTCAAGTAGCTGTCGAACTCACAGAATGAAACTGAACGCAATGCAACGCAGCAAGACCGTATACTCGTAGCATCGTCAGTCCACCGCTCACGGCAAAGGCAGTGAAATTGACAAGAAGAGCGGGGTAGTAGTTGCGCTGAGAAGGATAGCACGCTTTTCTGTACCTCTCTTCGTTTTAACTTTCTGAGCGTGTTTTTAATCCAAACATATCATATCTATATGTTTTTGGAATGAGGAACCGACAAGGAATAAGATGAAAGTGTTTTAAATTGATTTCGAAAATATAATTTTGATAATAAATTTTATATATTTAATTTTCAGAGCTTGTATTTAATCCGAATATAACATATTTATATGTTTTTGGAATCAGAACATGATGGAGAATAAGATGAACGTAAATTTGGATCGTTTTATAAAAAAATATTTTGTTTACAATTTTCAGATTTTTAATGACCAAAGTCATTAATTAATTTTTTAGCCACCAAGCTGAAATGCAATACCGAAGTCCGGGCTTTGTCGAACATTACTTGACCAAAATTTCAACCAAAACTGAGGGCGTGACAGTGCCGCCTCAACTTTCAGGAAAAGCCGGATATGACGTCATCAAAGACATTTATCAAAAAAATGAACAAAATGTCCAGGGATTTCCTACCCAGGAACTCTCATGTCAAATTTCATAAAGATCGGTCCAGTAGTTTGGTCTGAATCGCTCTACACACACACACGCACATACAGACTCAGACACAGACACACACACACACACACACACACACACACCACGACCCTCGTCTCGATTACCCCCTCTACGTTAAAACATTTAGTCAAAACTTGACTAAATGTAAACAAGTCGCGTAAGGCGAAAATACAACATTTAGTCAAGTAGCTGTCGAACTCACAGAATGAAACTGAACGCAATGCCATTTTTCAGCAAGACCGTTTTTCTCGTAGCATCGTCAGTCCACCGCTCATGGCAAAGTCAGTGAAATTGACAAGAAGAGCGGGGTAGTAGTTGCGCTAAGAAGGATAGCACGCTTTTCTGTACCTCTCTTTGTTTTAACTTTCTGAGCGTGTTTTTAATCCAAACATATCATATCTATATGTTTTTGGAATCAGGAACCGACAAGGAATAAGGTGAAAGTGTTTTTACATTGATTTGGACAACTTAATTTTGATAATAATTTTTATATATTTAATTTTCAGAGCTTTTTTTTAATCCAAATATAACATATTTATATGTTTTTGGAATCAGAAAGTGATGGAGAATAAGATGAACGTAAATGTGGATCGTTTTATAAATTTTTATTTTTTTTTACAATTTTCAGATTTTTAATGACCAAAGTCATCAATTAATTTTTAAGCCACCAAGCTGAAATGCAATACCGAAGTCCGGACTTTGTCACAAATTACTTGACCAAAATTTCAACCAATTTGGTTGAAAAATGAGAGCGTGACAGTGCCGCCTCAACTTTCACGAAAAGCCGGATATGACGTCATAAAAGACATTTATCAAAAAAATGGAAAAAAAGGTCTGGGGATTTCCTACCCAGGAACTCTCATGTCAAATTTCATAAAGATCGGTCCAGTAGTTTAGTCTGAATCGCTCTACACACACACAGACACACACACACACGCACACACGCACGCACGCACATACACCACGACCCTCGTCTCGATTCCCCCTCTACGTTAAAACATTTAGTCAAAACTTGACTAAATGTAAAAAACAGAGACAGAAATGGGGGAGGGGAGCATATGGGGAGGTGGAGAGAGGCATTACAAAAACTTTCCTGTTGACGAAAGCAAAATGACGCGAAATGAACCCAATGATGGTTTTTTTCAAAAGTAATGTAGTAAGCTTACAAAAGTGTTCTTTTTTGGTTTGTTTTATGTGTTTTCCTTTTAACAGCCAACTGTCGCCCAATTAGGGACTGCTCTACATTATGCAAATGAATATGAATAGTTAATGGTTGAAAAGTGTGAAAAAGAGAGAGAAACAAAGAGAGAAACAGACTGGTAGAGAGAAGATGGAGAGAGGGAGGGAGGGATTCAAAGAACTGTTGCCGAAAGCAAGGCATCTCGAGATAATGGCCTATAACCTGTTCAGGTAAGTATGTTAAAAGCAATTAACCGCTGAACTCATCCTCTCTAAAGAGTACACTTCACACCAATCGCTGAAGTTTTCAAGGGGTCATAGAGTACACACATTGGACAATAGAGAGGCCGTAAAAGGGTCGCGTTGCCATTGGTCAACCTGACCACGTGATCAGCCTCGGCACAAAGCTACGTCCGTGGTCATGGAAACCCTTTCTAGTTCAGTCCTGGCTCGGAACAGTTTTTTGTGGGGTTTTTTTCCGAACGATGTAGGCGTCTCCCAGGAATTGTTTTGGTTGGCGTGCGGAGCGGAGAGTTACAAATTACTTTAAAAGAAAACACTTTGGTTACTTCTCAGAGTGTTATGTATGGTCCGACTGAGGTGCCAGTAGCGGACGTTTTAAATGGAAACAAATTGAAACAACTTTTACAGCCCGGACTTCGGTATTGCATTTCAGCTTTGTGGCTTAAAAATTAATTAATGACTTTGGTCATTAAAAATCTGAAAATTGTAAAAAAAAATAGGCCTATTTTTTTTTATAAAACGATTCAAATTTACGTTCATCTGATTCTTCATCATTTTCTGATTAAAAAAACATATAAATATGTTATATTTGGATTAAAAACAAGCTCTGAAAATTAAAATTACAAAAATTATGATCAAAATTAAATTTTCGAAATCAATTTAAAAACACTTTCATCTTATTCCTTGTCGGTTCCTGATTCCAAAAACATATAGATATGATATGTTTGGATTAAAAACACGCTCAGAAAGTTAAAACGAAGAGAGGTACAGAAAAGCGTGCTATCCTTCTCAGCGCAACAACTACCCCGCTCTTCTTGTCAATTTCAGTGCCTTTGCCATGAGCGGTGGACTGACGATGCTACGAGTATACGGTCTTGCTGAAAAATTGCATAGCGTTCAGTTTCATTCTGTGAGTTCGACAGCTTGACTAAATGTTGTATTTTCGCCTTACGCGACTTGTTTAAAATCAAGAGTCAAACTGACACAAAGATTTTCTCCTTCCATTTCTCTGTAATGGAGGCACGCAGAGGCACGACGTAGAGAGAGCGTCAGATAACCGCGACGTAGGTTTGGGGAGTCGGGTCGGGCACTAAGAGTACAGTTTATTTTTACAGAACTGTACATTAATTATCGCAACAGGTTTAAACAGTTCGCTTTACATTTGATTCTGTCTCTCTCTGTCTGTGTCTGTCTGTGTCTGTCTGTCTGTCTGTCTGTCTGTCTGTCTGTCTGTCTCTCTGTCTGTCTCTCTGTCTGTCTGTCTGTCTCTCTCTCTGTCTGTCTGTCTGTCTGTCTGTCTCTCTCTCTCTCTCTCTCTCTCTCTCTCTCTCTCTCTCTCTCTCTATCTCTCTTTTTTTTGTCGTTGGAATTTGAATTTAAACATATCTTTGAACATAAAACATAATTGTCAGAACGATTTCGAGTGAACAGACTTCGGCGTGTACGAACACAGATAACCCTGTGGGCTGCTGTCACATTTTAGGTTTCTATACAATGAGAAAATAACAAAGTGTTGTTGACTTTTCATGCAAGGAGGTCGATCCTTGCAATTTTGCATATTATGTTTGTTCTCGTATGTTAGCTTAAGACGGGAAAGTCAGACGCAAGCGAAGGGAAATTACCAGATCACGCTCACAAGTGTGTACTAAAAGTCACATCAAATCCAATCTTCGGCCACTGTGAGGCCACTAAATGAGAAACAGATGACAGGCACTCCGCCACTTCTGCTGAAGGACATAGCAGGTACTTGGCTACACTTCACTGCGCCACATGAGTGATTCCATTTTCCGTTCGGCAATCAGTCTGTCTCACGCACAAATTGTCAAGGGTAATTTTAAACTGAGTCTAATTTTGTCAGACACTGGGCAAGTTTTAATACCGGACCTTCAACATTGACGATTGGGGTCTAAAAAACACATTCCTTCCTTATAAACGATTCAGAGAAAATACCCCCCCCCCCCCACTCTATACCCCCACCCCCTTGCATTTTGAAATCTCCTAACATTATCTGAAATTGAAGCTGGCGTTAGAAAGCATGACTGAAACCCCACCGCTGTTAATCTTCTTCTCGATAAAAGAAGATATACACGTATTGTACGGCCGTTTTCTCAAGGCTGTCCAAATGAAGTGCTATCTGAATTTAACTCTTAAAAAAAAAAAAGACTAATACGGGTTGTTTTTTTTATTTTTTTTAATAAGCCACGCCCCGGACTGCGCGCGCAACACATGCAGACGACGCATATATGTGTAGTAAGTTTGTCGGAACTTTGGCGGAGTAATTTGATAGAGTTTTTAGATTGTGTCAACGACTGTAGACGTGATGTAACTTACAGATAAATTATATCTGAGCTTAAAAAAGTGTTTATTTTCAATAAAAATCGGTTCGGGTAGCGATGTGATGTTAATCTAGCAAATCAACAGGGCTACTTCCTAATGGACCGAAGTTCTGTGGGACTGAAGAATCATCAACCGATGTGAACTGCTATTTGTTTAGGTGGTTCAGTCTTTCCCCATCGGCAGCCCTGTAAGCTTACATTTACTGAAAAAATCCTGTTTCATTTTTCTCTTTGAGTAAGAATATTTGTCCGCAGCTTACGGACTAACCCGTTCGATAGTATTACTTGGGTATAAACTTCCTTCCCAGATTGTCTCTGTCTCATCGCAAAATTACACAAACATTTTTCAATTTACAATATTTTACTTTGTCATTTTTTTCCCTGTTCGACGACTCTTCCGACTATGTGAGTGTGTATGCGTATGTTGAATCCGATTACGCTTGTCCGCTAAACTGAAACGTGATCGAAATGACATTCGATCGATATTGACACTAACTAGTTTAAAAAAAAAATGTATTCACACGCATACGCACACGTGCACTTTTGCAGTCCCATGCACTGACCGCTGGTTCTACCTTGTGCGCTTGTCCGGAGTTTTTCTTTGTTTCTTTTTTAATTTGAGGTAATCGATAATAGCGTGGCATGAAATACAATTTTGCGAAAACCCGGTGAAAACATATCGCTCCAATGAATGCTGTCCATCATGTGCGAGGTCGGGAAAAGTGTTACACGTATCGCATGAAAACAAAGAGTGTACAGATAAAACTGAAAAGGAATTAAAGCGGAGAAGTCGGCAACTCAGTCAAACCACCTCTAATAAAGTGACAAATAGTACTAAACTATCGACTACTAAGATTCATTTGATTTTGTAACCAAGAATTTAGTTTTTGTTTTTGACGGCGCCATCAATTTAAAAGAAATGCATCTTTTCTGGTTCACATTTAAATTAAAAAAAAATTAAAAAACCTACCTTTCTTGTTTTTTGATTCACATTTAGATAGTCAGCATTATATCATTTACATTTAACGTATACTGCATCCCGGTATCAGCATGCTTATTATACAATAAAATAAAAACAGCGCTAGCATACCATGAACATAATTAATTTCCTTGTAAATCTGTTTTGCTTCTTTCTTTATTTATTTATTTGTGTGGGGTGTTTTTTTGCGTGTTTATTTTGGGGAGAGTGTTTTATTGTTCCTCAAAAGCACTTTGGTCAATATCCCTTTAACTTTGAACTACCGTTCAGTTTGAGGACAGAATGCAATTCTTTTATTTTTGGACAACAACACTGTTGGGGTTGATGTACAAAATTGATGGTTGACTGATCAAAAGATCAAAATATTGTGTGCGATATCTGTTCCTTTAAACCTTTCGTTTAACCAGCAGGTGACATATGGCATGGCACAGCCCCCGTTTGACCACCCAGGCTCTCCCTCGCCCACTTTGTCCCCGCAAGTTTTTTTGCTACCTTTTCTATATGCACTGTCAATAACATTTTTTGAGGCGAATTTGTCGTTTGCTTGCAAAAAAAAAGATAGTTAATTATCAGATCAGCTTTGTAAAGGAGATACTAAAAACCGCACATAATTATTCAAAAAAGTCTGATGCGTGGCGACAACTGCCGCTCCGACTGAAGGGCTATTTACTGAAAAAGAAGGTGGGGGGGGGGGGGTCCTGGGGAGAGGTGGAGGGGTGGTGGGCAAAATGAGACAGAGCCGATACGATTACGATGTGGAGGGGGGGGGGGCAGCAAATGTTCGCATGCACATGGTGGTCAGTAACTTTAGTAACACAAATCGACGTTTGATTTTAATCCCACACAGATGTGTTAATTTTTCTTTTGTTATTTTCTTTTTTCTGTCAAAATGTATAAATGAAAAACGTGACAGGCTGGATAAAATTTATCTGAGTGAAACGTTATTTCTTTCAGGGTCCGCATTGGTTTCTAAAAAAACAATAGTGTTTAATTTTAACTTGATTTCATTTACATGAATTCAAATCAGAAACGAAGAAAATATCATAACCCCGCAATATAACAGTGTCACAGAATCGTGAAACAATTCCGTGAAAACATTCTCTCAATGCTGACAATGTCTTGGTGCGTGGTTCTCACATGTGGTGTCCAGTTGTCCATCTTAGCTAATTTAAATTCCGCGTGTGATGTTTTAAGTGGGCCTATTGGGACGAAGCTGAGTAGATTCGGGATGCGAAAATCAGCAGATTATACGATTTTATGATCCGCGGCAGAGACTATCAAGTGCTCTTGCGTATACAAGAATCAGTCGGTCGGATCGAGTCCAGGTGTGATTTTCGCGTTCTACTTACAGTCGTTTTATCTCAGCTGATAACTCCTTGCCAAATGGTGGCAAAAACGCTCAATGGAAAGTGACATCGCATGCGTTGGGAAGACCGTGGGAAAATATTGAGACCTCAGAATAGGGTCCTACGATTGACCAAAGCAAAAATAATACGACAACACATCATAGTGTGTGTGTGTGTTTCTGCACGCGGTCTGTTTCTCATAAGACACGCAATAAGCACACCCTGGTCGTAAGGGAAAATAGCCTAACATGGACAACTGCCTGATATGGACCACCTCCTGTTCTGACAAACTAACGGTGCTATAGGTCTCAAAACAATTTCATTCTTTGGATAACTTGCATATATATGCGATATAAACATTTGTAACCACACAATAAGCTAAGCTTATATTAAATGTGGTTATAAATATGTACATCTAGATAGGAATTATTATTTCACGTTATGTCAAGGTCAGAGAATCGCTTATCCCCTTGTTATAAATGTAAGACAGACAAGATACAATTTTTACCAAAAAAAGAGGAAAAGATACAGCAAAAGAATCAGAGGATGTGACAGAGGACGGGAAGAGAGTTAATTTTATTTTTCAGCAAGCAAGGGGGGGGGGGGGGGGGGGGGTCAGAGAGACGATTACTGTTACAGACTTGCCAATTCAATGTTCCTGCAGCAGCAATAATTTCATCCAAAATGTTGTCCAAACTAATTAAGCTTAGATTACTCATAATTTATGAATACAAAGAAAAACCTTCAAGAAGGATTCACTCAAACTTGATTAAATCCCCAGATGAAGCATCCGTCGCGTCGCACATATGGAAACATGCGTTCTTTGATATTACTGTTGCGATCGGTTTTGACGTTGCCGCCACCTCGCCGCAACTATCGTGCTGCCATCGCGTCGCGATATGGAAACACAGCTTAAGATTATGCATATAATACTGCTGGTTTTCTCTTCATTCTTCTCAAAATGTCGGTCTCTGTCTGTCTGTCCCTGTTTGTGTGTCTCTCTATCTCTATCTCGCACTAATTCTGTCGGTCGGTCCGTCTCTCTGTCTGTCTCTCTGTATTTCTAGCTCTGTCTCTCTTTTTGTCTTTTTCTTACTCTCTCAGTTTATTAAAACAAAACAAAAACAAGAAGGGCAAAGCCCATACGACTCACATGCTTGACCTTGACCTTTACATGACCTTGACCTTCAGGGTCAAGGTCAAATAACTAAACCTAGTAATGACATCATACACTAAGAACTGCTTTACACATTTTTCCTACCAAAATACAATGTGACCTTGACCCAAGGTGAAGGTCATCCAAGGTCATGCAACACAAAGCTGTTCATTCAAGACATAGGAAGTACAATGGTGCTTATTGGCTCTTTCTACCGTGAGATATGGTCACTTTTAGTGGTTCACTACCTTATTTTGGTCACATTTCATAAGGGTCAAAGTGACCTTGACCTTGATCATATGTGACCAAATGTGTCTCATGATGAAAGCATAACATGTGCCCCACATAATTTTTAAGTTTGAAACAGTTATCTTCCATAGTTCAGGGTCAAGGTCACTTCAAAATATGTATACAATCCAACTTTGAAGAGCTCCTGTGACCTTGACCTTAAAGCAAGGTAAACCAAACTGGTATCAAAAGATGGGGCTTACTTTGCTCTATATATCATATATAGGTGAGGTATTCAATCTCAAAAACTTCAGA
>NC_090245.1:5161228-5168728 GCF_037325665.1 Littorina saxatilis | reverse complement strand
AGCGTGCCTCGTGCGTGCAGACTCAGTCAGTGCAGACTGCATGCAGTGGTTTGATTGCCCTAGCAGACGACATAAACCCCGCTCAGCAAATTAACATGTTGGGCAAATGTGAACGAAAAAACGATGGGGATATAATACGTGTAGGGTTCAGAGCATTCTTACCGTTCATATTTATTATCAGACTCCCCGATGAATGAAGATACAACACGAAAATATGCCACATTTGTTTTGAAAATGTGCGAACCGTCGAGTCCCGCGGCTTCGAGTCAATTCAAGGGGAGTCACTCCGCACAGTCAATCCGTCGAAGCTCGACTGGAGGTTTCGAATCGCAAATAATGAAGAGCACAGCCCTTTCTCCGAGTTCAAATGAGGTCTCTCTGAAAGATCATCACTGTTCAGATTAACGCTACACTGGAATTTACCAACAGAAATTAAAATGCGTGTGACGAAAGCACGACACACTTGAGACACCCCACACAAAAGTAGATCTTTACTGTACACGACCTGACCACACAGTTATGCCTATTCAAATGCGCGTTGCAAAATGTGCGCTTGGAATCTTCTTTTTTCTATGGCGGTACTGACAATATCGTTATTGAAACAATCCCAGTGCACTAAGGGATTTATAGAGCAAATCTCGAAAATAATTATTGAACTCAGCGCTATGCGCTTCGTTCAATAATGAATTTTCTCGATTTGCTCTATAAATCCCTTAGTGCACTGGGATGTCTCAATAACTTAAAATATACCGTAAATAAAATATTATATACCGTAAACAATTCATTGTTTAGCGCATCGCGAAGCCGTTTTTTCTCTTGTTGTTTTTTTCCACGTGTTTCCGTGGATCCACGAGAGCTCTGTTGATTCTCAAACTGACCAATCAGACAACTAGCATCTGTACACTAATTAAAGTCCCATTGTTGAGTGTGACGAAAACTCGTGGTGACGATTTTAAAACATGTTGGGTCACGCATGGTCCAATCTTACATGGTCCAATCTTACATGGTCCAACCTTACATGGTCCAACCTTACATGGTCCAACCTTACATGGTCCAATCTTACATGGTCCAATCTTACATGGTCCAACCTTACATGGTTCAACCTTACATGGTCCAATCTTACATGGTCCAATCTTGCATGGTCCAATCTTACATGGTCCAATCTTACATGGTCCAACCTTACATGGTCCAACCTTACATGGTCCAACCTTACATGGTCCAATCTTACATGGTCCAACCTTACATGGTCCAACCTTACATGGTCCAATCTTACATGGTCCAACCTTGCATGGTCCAACCTTACATGGTCCAACCTTACATGGTCCAACCTTACATGGTCCAACCTTACATGGTCCAATCTTACATGGTCCAATCTTACATGGTCCAACCTTACATGGTTCAACCTTACATGGTCCAATCTTACATGGTCCAATCTTGCATGGTCCAACCTTACATGGTCCAACCTTGCATGGTCCAACCTTGCATGGTCCAATCTTACATGGTCTTTAGATGATATATATGGACCATGTAAGATTGGACCATGTAAGGTTGGACCATGTAAGATTGGACCATGTAAGGTTGGACCATGTAAGATTGGACCATGTAAGGTTGGACCATGTAAGGTTGGACCATGTAAGATTGGACCATGCAAGGTTGGACCATGTAAGGTTGGACCATGTAAGATTGGACCATGCAAGGTTGGACCATGCAAGGTTGGACCATGTAAGATTGGACCATGCAAGATTGGACCATGTAAGATTGGACCATGTAAGGTTGAACCATGTAAGGTTGGACCATGTAAGATTGGACCATGTAAGATTGGACCATGTAAGGTTGGACCATGTAAGGTTGGACCATGTAAGATTGGACCATGTAAGGTTGGACCATGTAAGGTTGGACCATGTAAGGTTGGACCATGCAAGGTTGGACCATGTAAGATTGGACCATGTAAGGTTGGACCATGTAAGGTTGGACCATGCAAGGTTGGACCATGTAAGATTGGACCATGCAAGATTGGACCATGCAAGATTGGACCATGTAAGATTGGACCAATTTAAGGTTGGACCATGTAAGGTTGGACCATGTAAGATTGGACCATGTAAGGTTGGACCATGTAAGGTTGGACCATGTAAGGTTGGACCATGTAAGATTGGACCATGTAAGATTGGACCATGCAAGGTTGGACCATGTAAGGTTGGACCATGTAAGATTGGACCATGTAAGGTTGGACCATGTAAGGTTGGACCATGTAAGGTTGGACCATGTAAGATTGGACCATGTAAGATTGGACCATGCAAGGTTGGACCATGCAAGGTTGGACCATGTAAGGTTGGACCATGTAAGGTTGGACCATGTAAGGTTGGACCATGTAAGATTGGACCATGCAAGGTTGGACCATGCAAGATTGGACCATGCAAGATTGGACCATGTAAGGTTGGACCATGTAAGGTTGGACCATGTAAGATTGGACCATGTAAGGTTGGACCATGTAAGGTTGGACCATGTAAGGTTGGACCATGTAAGATTGGACCATGCAAGGTTGGACCATGCAAGGTTGGACCATGTAAGATTGGACCATGCAAGATTGGACCATGTAAGATTGGACCATGTAAGGTTGAACCATGTAAGGTTGGACCATGTAAGATTGGACCATGTAAGATTGGACCATGTAAGGTTGGACCATGTAAGGTTGGACCATGTAAGATTGGACCATGTAAAGTTGGACCATGCAAGATTGGACCATGCAAGATTGGACCATGTAAGGTTGGACCATGTAAGGTTGGACCATGTAAGATTGGACCATGTAAGGTTGGACCATGTAAGGTTGGACCATGTAAGGTTGGACCATGTAAGATTGGACCATGTAAGATTGGACCATGTAAGGTTGGACCATGTAAGATTGGACCATGTAAGGTTGGACCATGGAAGGTTGGACCATGTAAGGTTGGACCATGTAAGATTGGACCATGTAAGATTGGACCATGCAAGGTTGGACCATGCAAGGTTGGACCATGTAAGATTGGACCATGCAAGATTGGACCATGTAAGATTGGACCATGTAAGGTTGGACCATGTAAGGTTGGACCATGTAAGGTTGGACCATGTAAGGTTGGACCATGTAAGATTGGACCATGTAAGATAGGACCATGCAAGGTTGGACCATGCAAGGTTGGACCATGAAAGATTGGACCATGCAAGATTGGACCATGTAAGATTGGACCATGTAAGGTTGAACCATGTAAGGTTGGACCATGTAAGATGGGACCATGTAAGATTGGACCATGTAAGGTTGGACCATGTAAGGTTGGACCATGTAAGATTGGACCATGTAAGATTGGACCATGCGTGACCCAACATGTTTTAAAATCGTCACCACGAGTTTTCGTCACATTCAACAATGGGACTTTAATTAGTGTACAGATGCTAGTTGTCTGATTGGTCAGTTTGAGAATCAACAGAGCTCTCGTGGATCCACGGAAACACGTGGAAAAAAACAACAAGAGAAAAAACGGCTTCGCGATGCGCTAAACAATGAATTGTTTACGGTATATAATATTTTATTTACGGTATATAATGTATTATTTACCAAATCATGAATTATATAGCGGAAACCTATTATATAGCTATATAAAGCATTATTTAGTGTAATAATACTATTTCAAGGCAAAAACAGTAAATAATAAATTATTTATCTAAATAATAAATTATTTATCTAAATAATAAATTATTTATCTAAATAATAAATTATTTATCTAAATAATATTTTATTTAGATAAATAATATTTTATTTAGATAAATAATATTTTATTTACATATAATATTTTATTTATCTAAATAATATTTTATTTAGATAAATAATATTTTATTTATCTAAATAATATTTTATTTATTTAAATAACACTTTATTTACATATAATATATTGTTTAGAGAAAACGCGTAATTATTTATAAATAATGAGTTATTTACAAACACAATCTCTTATTTATGCTAAACAATGCATTATTTAGTGCTCTGGGCTCTCTTTTTTCTGTATCTGTAAATAATGCATTGTTTAATTTAAACAATGCATTATTTAGCTAAATAATGCATGATATAGCTAAATAAAGCATTGTTTAGCTAAATAACGCGTTATTTAGCTAAATAATGTGTTATTTAGACATCAAGAGCTAAAAGGGACTTTTGCACCATTCGGATTGCCATACAAAGCAGACATGAGTTATGATGAATCAGAACGACTGGCATTTATTGAGGAGCCTGCGGATGTGCGACGAACACTGTACCTTATTGAGATAAATCATATCGCCAAGGATTTGCATGCACTGGTTACACTTCTCAGAGCCTACCTTCAGACTTGAACTTTGATCGCTGTTGTATTATATCACATTTACGTATCATTACATGCTGCTTCTCTTGCAAAACTCGTAAAGCACTACTACTATATTTTGCAGCTGATACTGGTAAAACGTTAATACTCTATGATTGTATTAAAACATTATTGTACATAATGCACTGGAAACATTTTCAAACATAATGTGGTTAACTTCTATTTCACCTCAATGAGCGAGGGCGGGATGAAAAAAAAAAGTAGTTTAGCATTTCCTATTCTGTTACAGTGTTAAGATAAAGATCAATTCAATTCAATTTAATTCAATTCAATTCAATACAATCATCTCTCCCTCATTCTCGTTCTCATAAATAGGACTCAAACCATACCGGCACGGTGGCCTAGTGGTAAGGGGTCCGCCCCGTGATCGGGAGGTCGTGGGTTCGAAACCCGGCCGGGTCATACCTAAGACTTTAAAATTGGCAATCTAGTGGCTGCTCCGCCTGGCGTCTGGCATTATGGGGTTAGTGCTAGGACTGGTTGGTCCGGTGTCAGAATAATGTGACTGGGTAAGACATGAAGCCTGTGCTGCGACTTCTGTCTTGTGTGTGGCGCACGTTATATGTCAAAGCAGCACCGCCCTGATATGGCCCTTCGTGGTCGGCTGGGCGTGAAGCAAACAAACAAACAAACAAGCACATTTCACTGCTGTACAGCATACATCGTCCCCAAATACCTGTGTCTGTGTGTCACCGACTTAGTTGCTCTGCAGAGTGTGTGTGTGTGTGTGTAATACTGCCTTGCTGCAGAGTTTGTGTTATACCGCTTTGCTCTGCTGAGTGTGTTTGTGTTAATTACGGTCTGTCTGTCTGTATATTCTTTTGTCTGTCCGTCTGTCACTCAAGGGTAAGGGGGTGTCCTTAACCTCTCCTTTGTTGTCTCGGTCTGTCTCTCTGTCTCTGTCTCTGTCTATCTGTCTATGTCGCTCTTTCTGACTCTCTCCCTCTCAGCGGAGATCAAAGCCAATGAAAAACACACATCTCTGAAGCAGTTTTAGCTTGTGCCTCCAAATGACTGCTGTACAACAACCAGACCCCATCTGACTGCTGTTTGGGAAACAGTCCCCAATTCACTGCTGTACACCATTTACGTATCATTACATGCTGTTTCTCTTTCGAAACTTGTAAAGCACTACTTCTATTTTGCAGCTGATACTGGTAAAATGTTAATACACTATGATTGTATTGAAACATTATTGTACATAAAGCACTGGAACATTTTCAAACATAATGTGGTTAACTTATATTTCAACTCAATGGGCGAGGGCGGGATGGAAAAAAAACATTTTAGCATTTCTTGTTCTGTTACAGTGTTAAGAGAAAGATAAATTCAATTCAATTTAATTCAATTCAATTTAATACAACTCTCTCTCCCTCATTCTCATTCTCATAAATCAGACTCAAACCATCCGTTGTCAGGGTCGTGAATGCTAGCTACTGACTGGATTGGAAATACTCTTATGTCGCCTAGCGCCATATGTAACTGATGAAACCATTCATAGCACAGCGCAGAGCTATCGGTTTTTGGACGTCCCCATTTCACTGCTATACAGCAAACATCGTCCCCAAATAACTGTGTCTGTGTGTCACCGACTTAGTTGCTCTGCAGAGTCTGTGTGTGTAATACTGCCTTGCTCTGCTGAGTTTGTGTGTTATACCGCTTTGCTCTGCTGAGTGTGTGTGTTTGTGTTAATTACGGTCTGTCTGTATATTCTTTTGTCTGTCCGTCTGTCACTCAAGGGTAAACCGGCACGATTAGCTTAGTGGTAAGGCGTCCGCCCCGTGATCGGGAGGTCGTGGGTTTGAACCTCGGCCGGTGTCACGATTTCATCTTTCGCCTGTGTACATATTTCCCCCTCGATATTTACTCGAGACCGAAATGTTGTTTCCTGGTCAAATTAAGAAGAGAAATTATTTATGGACGAAAAGCATGTCAGTTTCTTGCATGTGAAAAAAATTGGTTGTGAAATTAAATAGATTTCACTCCCAAAATCGAATTCTTCGAAAACGTGTACCGAGTGGTTACGTCCCTTGAGTATACGTAAGAAGGGAAACATTTTAGGATGAATCAAATTTCTAAGTTAAATAAAATAATTGGTTGGACAAATTTGGCCCCATGAATGTAAGGTACACAAGGTCGCTCATCAGTACTATCGAAGGGTGTTTTTTTTGTTCAGTGTAGAGTTTATACTAGATCAACGAGGCCGAAAATCGAAATATCAACACGGCGAAAGATGAAAACGTCACACCGGGTCATACCTAAGACTTTAAAATTGGAAATCTAGTGGCTGATCCACATCCCATTTTGGTGCAATCCCATTTTGCCGCCGTCCCATTTTTTTCCCTATCCCATTTTCGCGACATTTCACAAGCCAAGCGTCATTTTATAAAATTTATAATTTTGGATGATTAATGAGATGAGGATGATTATAATGATGATGCTATGGATTTCCAATTTGGATTGAGACTACGTGACAGGGCATTTTACTAACATGTCATAACAATAGCGCGACATCCCATTTTGACACCATATCCCATTTGGCCGCCATGCCGTTTCACCGTATTCCATTTATCCCCCATCCCATTGTCGCGACATTTCACAAGCCAAGCGTCATTTTACTACCGTGTCATAACAATAGCACGTCATCCCATTTTGACACCATCCCATTTGGCCGCCATCACATTTTGTATTTATTCTTCTTGCCAAGCCTCACTATACTACTATACTGCGTTATTCAACTAGGAAGACATTCCGTTTAGGCCAAATTCCATTTTTGCCACAATCCAAAATGTCGCGAAATAGAGATGGCGGCAAAATGGGATGACGGCAAAACGGCATGGCGACAAAATGGAATGTGGCGCTAGTGGTTTGACACGGTGGTAAAATGACACATGGCCTATGAAATGTCGCAAAAATGGGATGGGGGCAAAATGGGATAACGGCCAAACGGGATTGCGCCAAAATGGGAAGTGGAGCTAATGGTACATGACATGGTGGTAAAATGACACTTGGCCTGTAAAATGTCGCAAAAATGGGATGGGGGCGAAATGGGCTAACGGCCAAACGGGATTGCGCCAAAATAGGATGTGGGGCTATTGGTACATGATATGGTGGT
>NC_090245.1:5148728-5151228 GCF_037325665.1 Littorina saxatilis | reverse complement strand
GTGTGTGTGTGTGTGTGTGTGTGTGTGTGTGTGTGTGTGTGTGTGCGAGTGTTATTTGTTTTTTAGTTGTTTTTGCTTTTGCTTTTTAATTTTTATTGGTGTGATTGCACTTTCGTTGAAATTGAATGTCCACACAAAGATTTTAAAAACCTAAAGCAATCGTTTGCTTTCAGCCTGTGCACTGCTGAAGACGACCCAAGGCAGTCCTAAGCACCTCTGGCCGCTCAACGCCCCCAAACTTCTGTGGGACTATGCCAAGGGTAGCGGTGCCAACGACGGTTTCGTGGACGGTGGAAACTGCCCCCTTCTCAGCACTGACGCTGCCTTCGGGTCCAACTCCTTTTACTTTGACGGGTCCGGGCGCTCCGTGGCTGATTTACTGGTAAGGGGAAAGTTATACCTTCGCAGAGTCAGCGGCACAGACGACGCACTGCAGATTATTGATGCTGCGATAGGGATTATGACGAGTACCTGGCCTGGTTTTTTTTTCACGCAGAGTGTCATAATCCCTATCGCAGCATCAATAATCTGCGGTGCGTCGTCTGTGCCGCTGAATCTGCGCAGGTATTACTTGCCCCTAACATAGGTGCAGGTGTCTTCACTCTGAAGCCTTTGCTGAACTGAGCGAAGTCGACTACGCGAAGTATTCCTGCGAAGCTGGACGCACACAGTTTTCGGTAAAAAGACTTCGCGAAGTATTCCTGCGAAGCTGGACGCACACAATTTTCGGTAAAAAGACTACGCGAAGTATTCCTGCAAAGCTGGACGCACACAGTTTTCGGTAAAAAGACTACGCGAAGTATTCCTGCGAAGCTGGACGCACACAGTTTTCGGTAAAAAGACTTCGCGAAGTGGACTGCGGGCTCAATTAAAGACGGGCTTCAACTTAAGTGTCCCATGTTTGAACACAATTTCTGTAACCAGTTTTAAACATAGTGTGACATCTGTTCATAATTCTACTGGCCAAAACACCACACACATGGTAAACACTAGTGCTACTTTTGCTGGTGGAACTGACCACACACATGGTAAACACTAGTGCTACTTTTGCTGGTGGAACTGACCACACACATGGTAAACACTAGTGCTACTTTTGCTGGTCGAACTGACCACACACATGGTAAACACTAGTGCTACTTTTGCTGGTGGAACTGACCACACACATGGTAAACACTAGTGCTACTTTTGCTGGTGGAACTGACCACACACATGGTAAACACTAGTGCTACTTTTGCTGGTAGAACTGGCCACACACATGGTAAACACTAGTGCTACTTTTGCTGGTAGAACTGGCCACACACATGGTAAACACTAGTGCTACTTTTGCTGGTGGAACTGACCACACACATGGTAAACACTAGTGCTACTTTTGCTGGTGGAACTGACCACACACATGGTAAACACTAGTGCTACTTTTGCTGGTGGAACTGGCCACACACATGGTAAACACAAGTGCTACTTTTGCTGGTAGAACTGGCCACACACATGGTAAACACTAGTGCTACTTTTGCTGGTAGAACTGGCCACACACATGGTAAACACTAGTGCTACTTTTTCTGGTAGAACTGGCCACACACATGGTAAACACTAGTGCTACTTTTGCTGGTGGAACTGACCACACACATGGTAAACACTAGTGCTACTTTTGCTGGTGGAACTGACCACACACATGGTAAACACTAGTGCTACTTTTGCTGGTGGAACTGTGTACTATGTCACACTGGGTTCAAAACTGGTCACAGAAAATGTATTCTAAAGTGGAACACTTTAATTCAGATTGGTTAATGGAGGGTGGATGTGAAGGTTCACAAAGGCGCGTCCAAGAACAGGCTTAGGATTGTTCTGCGAATTGGCGCATTTCCCACATTTCCACAGCTCCAGAGATCGTGCACTTTTTATATTCCAAGATTGTGCGATTCTGCATCAATTTGTTTTCTGGAGGGACAGACAGATAGACAGACAGGCAGACAGACAGGAAAACAGACACACACAGACACACAGACACATACATAGACAGAGATATTCAGAGAGATAGAAACAGTGTTTTGAAAACCAGACAAACAGTGTTCTAGCGTTGTGAAAACTAACCACGTCTCTCTCATCCTCCACCCTCAACCCTTCGCCCATCACAGGTAGTGGACGGCAACGACTACGACAGCTTCAGCTTCACCATGTACCTGAAACCCGACCCCACCGCCATGGCCACCACCCTCGTCATCTTCGAATACCACGCCAACAACGACGGCAACCTCATCACCAAAGTTGTGGTCGAGATGAACAACGGACGTGTCCAGTTCGCCGTGGCCAGACAGTCTGGCACTACGTGGGGCAACTTGCTGTCCGATGTGGTTCTGGACACGGCTAGCTTCAACCGTGTGCTGCTGTCCGTAGACAAGAACGACGGGAAGATGTACCTGCAGCTGGGGAGCGTGATCAAGACATTCAGCTTGGGAGGGAACTTAAAGCAGTTCAGGGTGGGTGTGGGGTTTGAGTTGTTCAT
>NC_090245.1:5133728-5143728 GCF_037325665.1 Littorina saxatilis | reverse complement strand
TGACCTCTTTTAGTCAGTTTCACTTCAGTAACTTGTGTAGATGATGAAAAGATAAATAATTAGAGAGCCGGGCCAATTAAGAGATGATGGATTTAATTTACAAGAACAAGATAACAGTGAAAATGTACTCACCAGTACTGGAAACACAAGCAATAAACATGGACCGGTTTCGACGATTGTCTTTGTCAGCAAGTACAATACTAATACAAGAGGAAACAACAGAAAGAAATCTCTTCTTTGCTGATTTCTTCTTTTTACATTTAGTCAAGTTTTGACTAAATGTTTTAACATAGAGGGGGAATCGAGACGAGGATCGTGGTGTATGTGTGTCTGTGTGTGTGTGTGTGTGTGTGTGTGTGTGTGTGTGTGTGTGTGTATGTGTGTCTGTGTCTGTGTCTATAATATTTTCTGTGTGTGTCTGTGTGTCTGTGTCTGTGTGTCTGTGTGTGTATGTGTGTAGAGCGATTCAGACTAAACTACTTAACCGATCTTTATGAAATTTGACATGAGAGTTCCTGGGAATGATATCCCCGGACATTTTTTTTTTCGATAAATACCTTTGACGACGTCATATCCGGCTTTTTGTAAAAGTTGAGGTGGCACTGTCACACCCTCATTTTTCAATGAAATTGATTTAAATTTTGGCCAAGCAATTTTCGACGAAGGCCGGACTTTGGTATTGTATTTCAGGTTGGTGGTTTAAAAACTAATTAATGAATTTGGTCATTAAAAATCGGAAACTTGTTATTAGAATTATTAATTCGACAGCTTGACTAAATGTTGTTATTTCGCCTTACACGACTTGTTCTTTCTGTTGTTTCTTCTTGTATTAGTATTGTACTTGCTGACGAAGACAATCGTCAAAACTGGTCCGTGTTCGTGTTTCTGGTACTGGTGATGACATGTTCACTGTTATCTTGTCCTTGTTCTTCTCACCTGCAGTCCCTTGTTCCTGTTCGGATTTCATTTAATCATTATTTGATGCAATTATTGGAATGGCTCTCAAAGGAACTAGTTTCCTTTTTAAATACAAACAAAATGTGGCATAACTATCTTTTCATTTACTGGGTTTTCAAAAAAACACTATACACTCGATACAAGGTTTTGTCCCTTCCTCATGCTTAACCACACGGCGTGCACTAATTTAAAATGAATCAAAAAAGATTTACGTTTAAAAAGACTGAGCACATGATTTATTCTTGCAAACTGATTTGATGCATCCCTCGTATATATGGTCATTTAGGTTCATGCCCAGTATCTGATCCGTCCGCCTTTGCTGCAACTACAACTACAACGACTGAAGCTACAACTACAACGACTGAAGCTACAACTACAACGACTGAAGCTACAACTACAACGACTGAAGCTACAACTACCACGACTGAAGCTACAACCACCACGACTGAAGCTACAACTACCACGACTGAATCTACAACTACCACGACTGAAGCTACGACTACCGCGCAGCCACCATCATTGGCTCCGCAACCTACCCATCTTTGGCCTCTGGATAACGTCACCAGGGGATATGACGTCATAACGGGATCGCCTCCATTGACGTCACAACAGGTCCTCTCTTGCCTGCGCACCGAAAGCCAAGATTCAGCTTTGTCCCTTACAAACGACGCGGTGCTTTTTGACGGGTCTTTGGTCAGTTCTGCTGTGGAGTTGGAGGTGAACAGCTCTGTGTGGGACGATGACTTTACGGTGGTTCTCTTCGCCAAGCCTCAACAGCCTCCTGAAGGACTCATCTTGAGCTACAGTTCCACCCCAAGCGTGGGCATGTCGCGAATAGAGCTTGGGTTACAGTCAGACGGGGTTCTGCTACTCAGAGCGTGGGGGTCAACGTCTTCTGCTCCTTGTGGGGAAATCACAACGGGTTCGGTGCTCAACGGTGTCGGCTCTGTGGCTATGGTGATCCTGGGGAGAGATGCAGCTGGACTGTCCTTGAACGTCAGCGGTGTCGTGTGGACAGCCCTAGACTCGTGTCCAAGGTCAACGGGTAGTTCGGGTCAAGGGTCGTTAAAGGTCGGAGGTCGGGGTGACGGTCAGAGTGCAGGGTACCGAGGTCACGTGGTGTGCATGGCTGTCTTCTCTCAGTACGTGAGCACTGTGGATGATGAGCAGCTTCTCTCTCAGTGTGGCAGCTATGACCCCGCTCCTTACCTGGGTAAGTCTGTATTGAAGATACCTGCCTGTATGTTCGTCTCTTTGAAATTCACTATATAGACCCGTCCAGTCTTTTACTCTCCGTAAAATTATACTTTCACTTGAAGGAATGCCAAAAATGTACAGGCTGACTGTTTCCGGTGAAGAGTTGATTTTATTATGTTTGTTTTGTTTTGTTTTGTTTTCCTATTTCAATCTGCAAAACTGATTCAGGAAAAATGTCCTACTCAGAAAGGAGACAGGCTGTTGACTGTTTCAATGTGTCAAATGGGAAGGATGATATAACCCCATGTAAAAGCCTGGACCGGTCTGATAGTGTTTACATGCTGGTTGAAACGGTAAGGAAGGTACGTTTAAAAATGTTGTGTGGTGTTGCATTCTGTGACGCGACCCTGCCAACTCCCGTCCCCCCTGTCCAACTTAACTACGTAAAACATGTAAGCTTGACATGTTTGTGTTTGTATTTTCTACAAGACGGGTTAGGAAATTGCCACAGGAAGACTCATTTGTAGAGAATCAATACAGAATACAGAATCTTTAATTGCCCAAGGTTGGGAATTTGTGATGACATTGCGGTTAAGAAACATTTCAATCCAGCCATATAGGCTACACCAACACACGCATCCTTTATACAAACTGATCAACAACATTCATTTAAAAAGAACACTGGACAGCATAATTTAAAAAAAAAAACAATGCTGCTATATAAAGCTGCAAGTTGAAAAGGTACGCCGGAGATGAAAGAGTGTTACATATTCTGTACGCTAGTAAAGAAAATATACCACTTTCCGTATTACAAAGGAGAATAGTAAAACATAAATCGTTATTTTTTAAGATGTGTTGGCAGTTTAATATTCTTCAAGAACCAGCACCCATTTTTCGGTTGTAGGTACCTCACTGTGCGACAATGCACCACACATCCAAGCTGGAAAGTATAGCCTGTTGGCCCAACTTAAAGAGCCCGACATGACGACATTTTCCACGATGACGTCACTACGTACGTCATCTGCAGTCAAGTGCGCCGGTCGATGCCTACGTACAGAGCATTGTAGATCCTTCAGCTTCTCATCAACCAACGTGACGTCATTGTGTCGTCTGTTTGATATCGTCACTGTGACGGGTCTCATCAATTCTGACAGTAGTTATTATGTGATTACTTCTATCTGAATATCTTCTGGCACGGTTGGCCTAGTGGTAAAGTGTCCGCCCCGTGATCGGGAGGTCGTGGGTTCGAACCCCGGCCGGGTCATACCTAAGACTTTAAAATTGGCAATCTAGTGGCTGCTCCGCCTGGCGTCTGGCATTATGGGGTTAGTGCTGGGACTGGTTGGTCCGGTGTCAGAATAATGTGACTGGGTGAGACATGAAGCCTGTGCTGCGACTTCTGTCTTGTGTGTGGCGCAGTGTCGTTATATGTCAAAGCAGCACCACCCTGATATGGCCCTTCGTGGTCGGCTGGGCGTTAAGCAAACAAACAATCTGAATATCTTTAGCTGAAGAGTACTGCGAACAATACTTTTGAGCACATATGCCCGGCTGAAATTTCGAATCTGTCTGTTTGTTTGTTTGTTTGCTTAACGCCAGATGCCAGGCCAAGCAGCGACTAGATTGCCAATTTTAAAGTCTTGGGTATGACCCGGCCGGGGTTCGAACCCACGACCTTACCACTAGGCCAACCGAGTGCTTCTGTCAACCTGTCTTTGTTTTGGATGAGGGGGCATCTCCCCCCTATCTGGGTTTGTTTTTGTTTTGTTTTTTGTCTGTTTGGTTATTGTTTGTCTGTACATCTGTCCTTTTGCTGGTCAGTCTTTACAGACATTATGCATTGTGTATATGTGACCCTCCACCACGGAATCAGTCGCATGTCACCTTTGCATGATTTTTATATTTTGACATTTTTTTAAAGAGTGTTTTATGCTCTATCCAGTGGTGAAACCCGGTTTAGAAAAGAGCGACAACTTTTCGAGTTATACGCCTGTGACTAAGTTGACCCTCACACTGATACCTGACACCCCCTGGACGTATATTAGGCCTAGCGCAGAACCGCGCGAGGTGATATCCGACTCATTCCGTGGTGGCGCAAGTGTATTATCGCACATTGTAGTTGTTAAAAGGGATAATGCCTTATGAAAGAAAAATGTGCATTAAAACATTATGATAGATATAGATATATGCAAGTCTACAGTTTGGATAATAATAATAATAATAATAATAATAACGGGCATTTATAAAGCGCCTTATCAGAAGTTCAAAGCGCGTGACAACAATACATGTATACAAAAATCATACAATCACTGTCAGATTCAAACAACACATCATTCACATCTCACATCCCCAGACTCTATACTAAGGAACTATCCGTAGTGTTGTTGGAACAAGTGAGTTTTCAAATTGGACTTAAAAGATGAAATGGATGGAGAGTGACGTAATTGAAAGGGGAGTGAATTCCATAACTGAGGTCCATAATACGAAAACGTGCGGAAGCCATGAGCCTTGCGTTTAAAGCGACCTTGACGGAGAAGTCGAGCATCATCAGAAGAACGAAGGGTGCGAGGGGGAGTGTAGAGGGAGACCAGTTCAGAAAGATAGGCAGGATGTCGACGTTGTTTATGTAGCCTTCCCGACGGCAACATTCTAAGATGAACTAGGAACCTAGAAAAAATAAAGACCAATTTTGAACCCAACTATATATCTATTTTAAAGTAATTGTCAATGTAAAGAAGCACAGGAAAAAATCCGTGTGCACGAAGTTACAATGGTTTAGGTCAATAAAATCATATATTAGAGTTCTTGAATAATCCGCTGGTTCGATTGATCTATGCCAAGACCAAAGACAAGAAACGGTTTCAGTTTCTATATAAGCCTTTTGCTAATTGAACGGATAGTGTCAGCTCCTGCGTGTTTGTTTGTGTGTGCGTGTGTTGATTGTGATGCCCGTCCTATTTAATGTCTTTGCACTCTGTATTCTTACGTATGCACTGTTGGATTTTTTTTTGATGACCTGCTCATTACAGAAAACTGTTTTTTGTTGTTGTTTTGTTCCCAAATGTTTGCTTTTCTGTTCTGTAACCCTTGAAACATTCACACAAAAAGGCCAATGAACGATGTCGCAGCCTTTTGATATGGTGATGTTCCAACTAGTCAAATTGTGTGTGTCTTTGTCACCGTATTGCTGTGTTTTGAATTTTTGAGCAAAGGGTTGAACAGAATCAAAACAAAGTATTCAATGCTCTTTGTTTTTGTCTGCAGGTAAACTTAACCACGAATCGATACAATACGACAGAGTGACAAAGTGTTGTTTTTGTCTGCAGGTAAACTTAACCACGAATCGATACAATACGACAGAGTGACAAAGTGTTGTTTTTGTCTGCAGGTAAACTTAACCACGAATCGATACAATACGACAGAGTGACAAAGTGTTGTTTTTGTCTGCAGGTAAACTTAACCACGAATCGATACAATACGACAGAGTGACAAAGTTGAGACATACAGAAAGTAAAAGTAAAAGATAAGAATAAGGATATGGGGACAGAGAGGAGGGAAGATAGAAAGGCACCAGTGTGTGGTTGTTCATACCTTCATGCCATTGTCATGGTTAAGAGTTGAGTGGGGAATTGGTCGTCCATGATCCCCCTGGGTTCTCCACACAATTGACAGCAATAAACAAATAAACAAAGCTTTGTGTCAGCTGCTGTGCAGGTTCTCTTCGTCCTGTTGTTCCTGTCTTTCTTTGTGTGTGCATTCCTCTTGCTAAAGCCTGTGTGCGAGGTTGTGTGCGGAATGAGGTAGGGGTTATCATAACTCCAGAAAGTTGTTACGAACTTTTATTACAGACGGACGCAATAGCGAAGTGGTTAAGTCGTCGGCCTTCCATGTAGATGGCACTGGGTTTGAATCCCGATTTCCCGCAGTGGGGCACTGCGGTTATGAAATTAAAGGCCCCTCCTGTTTTTGGAACCGCAGGAGCTTTCTAGTTTGCTGTTAGGTAGATTTTTGGTTCCTCTTTCCTGTCATGCTCTCTTTTTCTTCATGAATTCTTTTCTTTTTTCTGCCTTCTTGCTCATTCACCTGTATTTTTTCCAAAAATCTCTTCTCTTGCCGCTTGTCTCGCGATTCATGTATAGTTTAATCTGTTAGTGTTCTGATGTAAGTCCAGCAGTAGATAGGTTAAGCCTATTTTAACATACTGGAAACTGGTAATCTTCCAGTAGGTATTAATTTAGTTTTACTAAAGCCTGCTGGGACACAAGTAATGGGTTAGTGCATTTGTAAACAGGAATCGCTTGACAAGTGGCCCCCTTCATCCCCCCCTTCCTCGTCCTGATATGGCTCTGCGTAGTCGGCTGGACGTTAAGCAACAAATAAACAAACAAACAAAGAATCCCGATTTCGCTTGCGCATGGTGGAATAAGGGCGGAATTTGTTTTTACGATCTCCCAGGTCAACTTACTAATCATGTCAATCAGTCAGTCCATTAAAGAATACATTCCACGATGCACTATAACATGTATCAATTTTAAGCACAGAATTGTTAGAAATGCACAGTACGCGACGAATTCACGTGCAAAAGCTTGAACACAAAATATCACCCAGCCAGAGACACGAATACAAAATGGCCAAGTCTTGAGTGTGTGCAATTTAAACAACAGTCCCAGGGCCGGACTAGGCTAAGAGGAGGGTGTGTGTGTTGCCAGTGGTGGTCCAGGGGGATGTTCCCCCTGGCGGGGTCAAGGGGCAGAGCCTCTTGTGGGGGTCAGGGGACTTCGCCCCTTGAAGCTGATGGGTAGGTCATATTCTGAGATAGGAAAATGGTCGCTCATTGCATGAAACGGCATACAATAAACAATAATAAACAATGTTTTAAATAAGTGATTTACATGTTCAGGCTAGGTGGGGGGGGGGGGAGGTTGCGCAACCCCCATAACCCCCCCCCCCCCCCCCCTCCCCCGGTAGTCCGGCCCTGAGTCCTTTCTATGAACACAGTCCTGCTCACTATCTCATATTTGTCAAAGCTTTTTACACGGGATGAGACCATTTTTCTGTTTGGACACATATCAAACATCAACATCGTGACTGCACGCTTCCTAAGAAGAGTTTGATTTTTGATTTGTTTTAATTTTAAATTCTTGGAAAGCCTCGACAAATCTGAGGTGGAAGGAAAGCCAAATAGTTTTGCAACAGAAGAACTGTGACTTTAAGCAATTGTTTCGGCGGTCTTGTATTGACCAGAGACACTTCAAAGAGTTATTAGGTATACTGTTGGACAAAAGAAACGGCACGGAACGAGAAATGGTTGCCTTGTCAATCTCCGCCTTCAACGTGTCATGAGAATTGAAACGGTTTGGAATCAGAGTTGGACAACTGCTTTCTAGACCTCATAAAAGAGAAATAAACTTGCTTTGTTTGAATGTAGGCTTATGAACAATTCTAACCACAGTTTCCGTGCTGAGGTGGGACCTGGATTTTTTTCGGCAAAGATTTCAATATCAACATATTTTCTTTTTGTAATTTTATTCGCCAAATGTGATTTGACTGCGTTTTCTCAGTCCATGATCATAACCTTTGTGCCCTAATTAATGAAGGCAAACATGCATTTAAATATTGTTTTCAGAAAGTGCGATAACTCTGTAAGGAACAAAGCAAACGTTGGTTAGTTTTTAGACAGTGTTAATTGGACTTGTTTTGGAATTATTTCAAACACACACACAGTCACACACAGTCACACACACAGTCACACGCACACACGCGCGCACACACACTCACAAACACACCCACACTTACAACACACACACACAAACACACTCACACATGCACACACAAACACACACTCACACACACACACACACACACACACAGACACACAGACACACATATATATATATATATATATATATATATATATATAAAACATCAGAAATTGTGAAAGAAACAATTGAAAGTCAGCAGAGACTTTCTTCCGAGATTTGTTAAAATCTCTTAGCAGAGATAGAGAGAGAAATAAGTATCCCTTCACAGACAGCCTATTGGGAGCATCAGACCCTCCTCAAGGGGGACCGAGATTTACAGAGCAAAGTCCCTTTGTGGGGGACGTATCGCAAGGTAATCTAGTCCTGAGGAGGACCATTGTATTTGTACCTAGACCAGACACGTGTTTCTATATATATATATATATATTGTAACGGGATGGGCGCGAGCTGTTGGCTCTGGTTGTTGATTGTGTGTGTGTGAATGTTAATGAAGAACAAAACAGACACAAATTGTTCCAGGTTTCAATGTTCAGATTTATTCATCTGAACAAATTCGTATCGAACTTCAATATATCAGTGTATCGTTCTTTCACATACAAAAATAGGCATGACACATGATGACCTTGTTCTGGACTATCTTCTTTACTGTAGACTGCGATTTCTCCCGTAAATTGGTTCTGATTTCTCTTTTCCCCCTTTCTTCTTGTAGACTGCTATCTCTTCGTGTAGCTTAGAACCTAGTGTTCTCTAACTCAATATTATATCCTTCCTAGTCCAGTCTCGAAGAAGCTGCCCCGATTTCTCCTGTCGGATAGCCCCACTTTCTTCTTGTAGACTGCTATCCCTTCCTAGTCCAGTCTCGAAGAAGCCGCCCCGATTTCTCCTGTCGGATAGCCCCACTTTCTTCTTGTAGACTGCTATCCCTTCCTAGTCCAGTCTCGAAGAAGCCGCCCCGATTTCTCCTGTCGGATAGCCCCACTTTCTTCTTGTAGACTGCTATCCCTTCCTAGTCCAGTCTCGAAGAAGCATACTCGAACCACATCGCTCAGCCCAAAAGAACCCAAATCGCTAGAACAATCGCTAGAAACTTCATAAGCCAAAAGAACTGCCCACTAGAAAACATCAGCCAAGCTAAGCGAACAACCTTTCTCCCGTCTCGGAGAAGTACACTAAAACAACAATCCTAAGCCCAAAAAAACCCAAATCACTAGCACTAGCACACCGATTCCTCCTTTCCCTTGTCTATTTATCCCTTTCCTTGTTTGTTTACCTGTTACCTCTAGCTACCGCTAACGTTTCGATCGTCTATAACGATCTCCCTTGTCTGTCTACGTTACCCCAATACATGTCCTAACAACATAAACAACATACCTTGTCTCTCCTTCCTTTCTTCTTGTTTCGTACCTTTAGCAACGAACCGACACTCTCGATCGTCTTAGAGTCAAGGCGATCGAGGATGTTTGTTTACGTTTCTCTAGGTAACTTCTAACAATGCTCAAACAACCTAGCCTACCGAACTAAATCTCCATTTTACTTTCACTCAATCATTATCCTATCAATAATGAATCAATTCTAAAATGCATAACCATATTTACATGCACATTTCATTACATAATATTCTCTCATCGTCCTGCTTCGATGAGATCTCGTATAACACCTTCTCAAGTCAAAGCGACCAAAAAGTGTTTGTTTACGTTTCTCTGGGTAACCTCTAACAACACAAACAATTTATCTAACTAAACTAAATCTCTGCTTCCTTTCACTCAATCATTATCTTATCAATAATGAATCAATTCTAGAGTGCATGCAGTAATATTCACATGCACATTTCATAACATAATATTCTTTTATCGTTCTTCTTCGATGAGATCTCGAATAACACGTCATCTAAAATGGCGTCATCGAAAAGAAGATTGCGTTCCATTGTGTTCGTCTCTTAAAAAATGCGATCGATACGCACACGATTCCGAATAAAAACTACATAAACTAGTCAGCGAAAGTTTCCTGCTACGAACTGTGCAGTGATTTTCTGGTGAGTACAACCTAACACAGTTAATATCGTAACATTTGTCCACAAGTCTCCC
>NC_090245.1:5076228-5131228 GCF_037325665.1 Littorina saxatilis | reverse complement strand
AACGATCCAAAAACAATTTCATCTTATTCTTCGTCATTTTCTGATTTCAAAAACATATACATATGTTATATTTGGATTACAAACAAGCTCTAAAAATTAAAAATATGAAAATTATGATTAAAATTAATTTTCCGAAATCGATTTAAAAACAATTTCATCTTATTCCTTGTCGGTCCCTGATTCCAAAAACATATAGATATATGTTTGGATTAAAAACAAACTCAGTAAGCTAAAAAGAATAGACATACAGAAAAGCGTGTTATCCCGCTCAGCGCGACCACAACCGCACTATTCTGCATGGCTTGTCGATTTCACTGCCTTTGCCACGAGCGGTGGACTGACGAAACTACGAGTATGTGGTCTTGGTGAAAAAAGCAGTGCGTTCAGTTTCATTCTGTGAGTTCGACAGCTACTTGACTAAATGTTGTATTTTCGCCTTACGCGACTTGTTTACATTGCCATGAATTCATTCATATGATTATCATCTTTGTAAGCAAATCATTAGGTAAATCATTTATTTAGGTTTATCATTCATTAATTCACTCATTCGTTAATTCATTCATTCATATAATTTGCAGTACTCAGAAGAACCTTATCGATAAATGTGGCGCTTGTCTGACTGTGGACTTCGTTATGTCTGTTTCAGCTTTCTAACCTTAAAACAGGTGTATGGTATACTATGGGCCGGAAAATGCTACTGTATGCCTTGACTGCCGGTAAGAGACATGTGTGTTAGCGTGTGTGCGTACGTGTTTGTGTTTGGCTGTGTCGCTGTGTGCGTGTGTACATCGATGTATGCGTGCGTGCGCGCGCATGCGTGTGCGTGTTGTACTTTCTTCGCATTGAAGTTTCTCCTTGTGAAAACACTTCTTTTTTTTTGCGATAGAAAAGATTCTTTTCTTTTCTTGCAAAAGCTACCCATTCATTCAGATTTTCCATAGGCGAGCAAAACGTTTAAAGCTACATGTTTTCGGAACCACGATTGTGATTTAAATCTTCCACGCTTTCAGTATTGTTTTGAAGAGAACAACAAAACAGGAGTGTCTACAAAAGCCACAAAGAACAGGTTTCCCAAGTCAAGTCAAGTCAAGTCAAGTTTTATTCCGATAAAACCCCGTGAGGGTACATGGAAAATTAAAAAACACAATAAAAACACATTTCATTCAACACCAAATAAAAGGAACTAAAACAAAAAGAAATCAGGCTATGTACAGAAAAGGGAGTTGAGGGGTGAGGGAGAGCAAAAACAATACAAGAAACAATTCAACAATAATAATAATAATAATAATAATAATAATAATAATAATAATAATAATAATAATAATAATAAAACACACAAAGTAATTACATACATTTCTTTACTATGGGAAATGGGGGGAAGGGGGAGGGGGGGGGTGATGGGTGAGTTAACATAAGAACAAAAATACTATTACAAACAACACAAAACAGATAACGGAGTATAAAGCTAAAAGAGAATTAAATTTTACTCGCTTCTCAAACAGTCCATGACAAGTGTCATGAACTTTGCGAGTTTTAGCAATAAACTCTTTTTTGTAGTGGAAAAAAGCTCTCTGAATTTAACTGAATTGGGGCGGGCATAATAATAGCACCGTAACAACTGTTTTCTATAATTGGTAAAAAAAAGGACATACAAAAATATAATGGAACTCGTCCCCAAGGTCACCTGATGAACATTTGTGACAGATTCTGTCTTGTCTGGGAATACTAAGAGTCCTACCTTTTTGTATAGGCAATTTATGATTCAGTGTTCTAAATTTTAAAACAGCGTTTGCTAAATTAACCGGCAGGATGGACAAGTACTTTTCAAACTCAAAATTCTCTTTATACATTCTATAATTATAATAAAACTCATTGTTATTTATTTCTGAATGCCAGGTTTGGACAAATTGGTCTTGTAGCCTATTTTTCATCAGTGCTTTGAAAGTATTAAAATAACCACCATCCGTTACATTATCGATAGTTTGATTGTGCCAAAAATCACTAAAGCCTAACTCATTTACAAATTACACGCACAATTTTATTTTTTGATAATTATGCTCAGCAGTAAGGGATTTGAATAAATGAAATTTGAGATAGAAAAAACAAGTCGTGTTTTTTGTGTGTTTCTGGGGTTTTTTAAAGAAAATATTGAACAAGAAACGTTGTCTTCAGGGAGAGGAAGTACGTTTGAACTTGTGTTTTCCATTGTTGCCATGGAGACCTTATCGTGCCCTTTCGCTGGAAGGTACAGATGCTGCTATGTTATTATTTAATTTATTGATTTGCCAATCTATTTACACCCCCGGTATAGGGGTGTGCATAGGTTTCGCTCCATGTGTTTGTGTGTTTGTGTGTTTTTGTTCGCATATAGATCTCAAGAATGAACGGACCGATCGTCACCAAACTTGGTGAACAGGTTCTATACATTCCTGAGACGGTCCTTACAAAAATTGGGACCAGTCAAACACACGGTTAGGGAGTTATTGGTGGATTAAGATTCTACAAGGACTTATTAATGGTCAAAGGGAAATAACCTTCTCAGTTGGTGGCAGTGAGAATGGTTATTTCCCTTTGACCAACGGGGGTGTTTTTCCTACCTCGAAGGAATTTCTTGTTATATGTGTATTTCTGTCTGTTTTTATCCTTGTGTTTATGCTTTTGTATTGTTTTTTACTTCTGTTTCATTTACTTGTTTATTTATCTATTGTTTTATTTATTGTTTTATGTATATATTGTTTTATTTATTGTTTTATGTATATATTGTTTTATTTATTGTTTTATGTTTATATTGTTTTATTTATTGTTTTATTTATTGTTTTATGTATATATTGTTTTATTTATTGTTTATGTATATATTGTTTTATTTATTGTTTTATGTATATATTGTTTTATTTATTGTTTTATGTATGTATTGTTTTATTTATTGTTTTATGTATATATTGTTTTATTTATTGTTTTACGTATAATATAAGATGTTTGATGGGTTGTTGACAGACCAGCTTTTTTGTCGTCCGAGGGGGAGCATATCGTCTTTTGTTTCATAATTATTGACCAAGGCCGAAGGCCGCGGTCAATAAATATGAAACAAAAGTCGATATGCCCCCCGAGGACCAACAAAAAAGCTGGTCTGACAACAAACCACCAAACATCGTTTTTGTCATCATTTTGGTAGTGAGAAAATAAGATAACAATCAACACAGGGAGCCATGCTTTGAAACACGGGTTCCGTGCTGATAACCACACGAGTTCTATGTGGATAACCACTGGCAATCAAAGCTGGCGTATGAAAGCAACTTTCTGTATTTTAGAGTTCATAAAATGTTGGGATGAATATGTCAGGTTTGAGGATGCACAGTTCTGTTTGTTCATCTCGGTATTCTACTCCCTCGGCTTTCAGTTGTGAGTATTAAGCTTAGTAATCCAATGTGGAAGCTACGTTGCGTCAAAGGTCACAGAAGATTTGCGTCGTGCAGCGAAGGAAAGAATCGCGATCTTGTTTCCGACTCAGTACCTCTTTGTTTTTCATTAGACCTGTCAATCTGCTTGCTCGGCTTTGTGAGATGTTTGCATATCTTGTTGCTATTTTCTTTGCTTTTATCATTATTTCTTATTTGTGCTTCGTTTATCGATACAACGTCTTGTGCACGGGTCAAAATGTGTGTGTCAGGGGTTTGACTTGAACTTGACGTTCGTGTTTCTCACACAAAGATACACGCACTCCATGACTTTGTAAGAAGACATAACATATCGGTAGGTTTCATTTGTTTGTGATGAATTTATTGAAGTAGTTTTTTGGTTTTTTTACTTTTGCCAGTTGGTTTTTGGAACTTTGCAAAGCAGTGTCTGTTTAGGTCTGGGGAAACGCCAATGAAAAGAGCTGAAGAATCCTCGAGCGTTTCTATTGGGTTTGCTTTTGATTATCCATGTAATAGGGCTTCCTGCAACTATGGTAACCGGGGATTTATTCCCCGGGGAACATGACATTTATTTCCCAGGTGCTTGTGAATGAAAACTCGTGAAAATGATGACAAATTGTTTTATTCATTGTTTTATGTATATATTGTTTTATTTATTGTTTTATGTATATATTGTTTTATTTATTGTTTTATGTATATATTGTTTTATTTACTTGTTTATTTATCTATTGTTTTATTTATTTACTGTTTTTAATTGTTATGCTTTTTTTTTTACTTATGTATTCATGCATTTTGTTTATTCATTCACTCTGTATAAAAATGCTTATTTAGTTATCAAACTATTTATGTGTGATTTTATCGAACTTCTTTCGTATTTATTTATACATTTAATTATGTATGTGTGAGTGCATTTGCTTTTACCGTTTTAATCATTTATTGCAGCCTGCATACTACTAAAGCCATCGCAAGGCAGTCCCAAAGACAAGTGGCCTCTCAACGGACATCAAGAGGAGCTTCTCTACAACACTATGAAAGAAAAAGTCACAAAAAAATTTGTCTTTGTGGATGGCGAGTCCTGCCCTCTTGTCAGCTCCCTCTCCGCGTTCGGATCCGGTTCCAGTTCCTTTTATTACAACGGCGCGGGGCGCTCTGTGGCAGACCTCGAAGTGAGAAGGGGATAACTCAGGGCACACGTCTAACAGACGTTTTGTGCATTCTACCGAAACAAATCTGAAAATATTGAAAATGAAATTGGTCAACCGATTTGTTTATATTTCGTTTAACATAGTTTTCGTTAAAAATGTTTTACAATCCTTTGCGGGTGAACCACCATGTCAACCACCACAGACCTATCTAGGTCTGTCGCGGTATAAGAGCATCCTTCCATTTGAATCCATACTAACAGTCAACAGCGTAGCTGCGTTCTGAGCAGAGTATGAATTGTTTGATGAGTTCATTGTGCATGTTTGACTTGAGTTGCCAAGCAGTCTTTGACGAAGTCCGGACTATGGAATTGCATCGCAGCTCGGAAGCTTAACACTTATTTAATGAGTTTGATTTTTCGCAAACAGATTTAAAATTGATTGCATCAGGATAATGGATAAGATTTTATATAGTCTGTGACAAATGGATTTGTACATAATTCAGTATTAAAAGTATTTAACACATATGTACAGATTGGCTTGCCATACTTGTGGTTCACACGAGTGCAGAAATCACCTGTTGAGAGGAGGTGACCTATTTTTGTAAGGTGTGTCTCCATTGGCTGCTATTGACCAATGAGAGAGAAGATTGTTAACATTGTTGGATTGTGAAGGTTAGAGCATGACCGACAGTTGAAGAGAAGAGACGTGTCTCTGAATGTCTCCACGTTTGGGTTGTAATGCTGCTCACCAAACATTGAGGTCGAATACTGTACGACTCGTGTTGTGGAAGAATCATGAGTGATTCTATGCTGTGAATATACAGGTATTTATTGAATTGTATTTTGCTCAGTAATATTGACTTGTGAAATGACTGTGAGAGTCATGTTGTAAATTGGGTTGGAAAGCGTGAGCTGTTGTCAGCCATTGTTGAAAAGAGAATGTTTGTATGTTCTTTTGTAATGAAGTCATTTGTGAATGAGCTGTTGTACATACTGTAACAGCATAAGCTAGTTGACGGATAAATGAATAGTGTTGAGAAAGAATAGCAGTATTATTTCGTGGAAAAGTTTATCTAAGAATTGAGACTTATGGTAGCATAAACTTTTTACGCAGCACCCCGGTCGGAGTGACGGATGCACCACTCGGCGGCGGGAGAGAGAGAAGAGACGGGCATTCCCTCCTTGGCGCCACGGATCCGTTGATTGTGGGCGCAAGGTTGTATTAGCGCTGGAGTTCTGGAAACCGGTGGAACCTCACCCCATAGTCACCACGAGCTGTATTTCGTCGTGGGTGATATGGATCCAGAGTATGTACCCGCTTAATAGTGAGTAGTCATTGTATTTGTGAATTACCACTGAAGAAACATAATCGTCAGAAGGATTGTGTGAGACGAAGACGTCGTCAACTGAGAATTACGTGACATGTGAAATGTGCGTAAAGTGAAACTGTGTTAAACAGGAAACATAATCGTCAGGAGAATTGTGTGAGACGAGGACTTCGTCAATCGTGAGACAGTTAGACTCCTACGCGTTTTCACGATATTATTCTTATTATACATGAATGCAAGTGATTTGTAGACTGCATGAGAGATAACATATTTGTATTTTTGTGTTGATGTTACAATATACAATATAGGTACGAGGGCAAAGGGCAGTAATTGTGTTTCAGTCTTTGTACCTAGTTTGAGTGCTGTGTGTGTGAGTAAAAGTTAGTTAGTAAACAGAGCAGAGCACGCATATTTTCTGATATAAGCTACTCACAAAAAGTTAAGGACCACTTGCACACAAATTCATAACTTTCCAAATAAGAAAGCCAATGCGTTGGTATTTGGTAAACGTTTAAGTCAATGCTTTAGTGATAACGATACAACATTTCCCTCAATTTCGAGCAATCGTTTGGTCTGTACATGTTATCAAAGTGTGTACGTATCGAAATTTAATTTCACAAAGTCGTTGAAATCACAAGACATGGCATTCAGATGCTCCCAAATGTTCAGTAATGCGTGTAACCGCCCTGGCTGTTCTGGCACTCGACGCAGCGAGTCCTCATAGAGTTGACCAGGGTGGTGAAGATCCTCTGTGGAAGCGCCTGCCACTCAGCCTGCAGCATCTGGTTGAGGTGCTGGACATCCCTGGGAGGGGGGTGGTTGCTCCTCACTTTGCGATCCAACTCATCCCAGAGGTTCTCAATCGGGTTGAGATCGGGACTGCAAGCTGGCCACCCCATTCTGTTGACTCCAGACTGCTGCAGGAAGTCGTTGACCACCCTTGCCCTGTAGGGGCGAGCGTTGTCATCCTGGTCCCATCTGCTGCAGTGTAGGCACAGCCAGCGGTCGAAGGATCTCATCCCGGTATCGGAGGCCAGTCAGGTTACCCTGAACATGAAACAAGGGTGTTCTGTGGTGAAGGCTGAAGGCCCCCCAGACCATTACGATAACCTCCACCAAAGGCCACCTTTTCTTTGACAGTGGCGTCAATGTAGCGTACCCCTTGGCGCCTCCAGACCCTCAGTCGGTCGTCGTTGTGGTTCAGGGTGAAGCGTGATTCATCACTGAACAGGACCTGGGACCATTGCTGATGTGTCCACCTCACGTGACGTCTGCAGAAGGCGCGGCGTGCTGCCCTATGGGCTGGAGTTAAGCGTGGCCGTACAGCTGGGCGACGAGAACGGAGGTTAAACCCATGAAGGCTATTCCGTATGGTCTGCTGGCTGATGTTGGTGTTAGTAGCCACCCTCAGCTGCCTTCGAATAATGCTGGAAGAGGCTGTTCTTGTTTGCAAGGCTAGTCGTTCAATGAGACGATCTTCACGTGGAGTTGTCTTCTTTGGTCGCCCAGGTCTGCGTCTTTCCTAGACCCTCCCAGTGGCTGGAAAACGTTGAATCAGTCTGACAATGACCGAGATGGACACGTGAAGTCGCCTGGCCACTTCTCGCTTGGGGACACCATCTTGGAACCATGCAACAGCTCGTCCCCTCTCAAACTCGTTCAATTTTTGTGGTGGAGGCATTGTCAGATAATGCCAAATACTGGTGGTATGTCTTCTCAAAAAGCCAAGCAAGTGACAGCATCTCACACATAAACAGCAGTGCTTGCACGTGCATAATGGTTTTTCCATGTGGCTTGTGCAATGTGTTCGGGCTGAACGGTCCAAAACAAGGTCCTTTTTCGCAAGTTTCCGCTTTTTCTTTTGCTACCAAGCTCAGTAGTAGAGAACCCCGTGCAATTTCCCCACTAACACAACATCGCCCACTTACAGCTGAACAAGAATTCATAACAATTTGGTTTGACTGAGAAATAAATAACAGTAGCGAACTGATTTTATTGAGCACCTGTTTTCTCATTGTGATCCTTAACTTTTTGTAAGTAGTGTAGTAACAAATACACACGGACACTTACACGAAAATCCATCCGTAACATAGTCCATGACTAACCTCACAGAAATTCGGGCTGCTTTCTCCCTGGGGAAAGCGAGCTGCCATACAGTATACGGCGCTACCCATTTTTTTTCCTGCATGCGTGTATTCATGTTTCCAAGCCCTGAGACTTAATGCCGTGTGAGATGGAATTTTTTTACACTTTATTCCAAGTCACACGGGTATTTGGTGGACATTTTTATCTATGCCTATACAATTTTGCCAGGAAAGACCCTTTTGTCAATCGTGGGATCTTTAACGTGCACACCCCAATGTAGTGTACACGAAGGGACCTCGGTTTTTCGTCTCACCCGAAAGACTAGCACTTTAACCCACCACCTAGGTTAGGAAAGAGGGGAGAAAATTGCGGCCTGACCCAGGCCTGAACACGCAACCTCTCGCTTCCGAGCGCAAGTGCGTTACCACTCGGCCACCCAGTCATATTCTTCGTCAAATTCTCAATTTAAAAATATATACATATGTTTACTCTAAACATGTGATCACAATTAACAAAAATAGGTTAATTAGGTACAATAATTACAATTTTAAAAATCGATCCAAACATGATTTCATCTTATTTTATATCATTTCCTGATTCCAAAAACGTATAGATATAATATGTTTGTATTAAAAACAAGCTCAGAAAATAAAAATAAAAAAAATACAGAAAAGATCGCTTTCCTGCTACTTCGCTATAAATTGTTGGTTTGTCAATTTCACTTCGTTTTGCACGTGAAAAGTGAGCGATTTCCTTCTCGCGGGGGTTGACGAAGCTGTCTTGTCTTAATTAAAAAAAATGCAGTGCGTTCAGTTTTATTCTTTGAGTTTGACAAATTCATTAAATGTAGTAATATCACCTTACGCGACTTGTTTTTTACTGCTGCAGGTGGTAGACGACAACGACTATGACAGCTTCAGCTTCACCATGTTCCTAAAACCCGACCCCGCCGCCATGGCCTCCACCCTCGTCATCTTCGAATACCACGCGGAAAAGAATAAGGAGGAAGACTTCATCACACGGGTCCGAGGCGAACTGGTCGGTGGTCACGTCAAGTTCATTGTGGGAAACATAGCGACAAACACAGACTACGGCAGTCTGGAGTCCAGTGTTCCCCTGGACACAGCTGATTTCAACCGAGTTCTGATGTCGGTGGATAAAAACGATAAGACGATGTACCTGCAGATTGGGAACACAATTGATAACCACGACATGGGTGCAAATTATCATCCGTTCAAAGTGAGGGAGAACTATTTCTGTATGTGCACGCAGAACATGTACATACTCTGTGTGTGTGTGTGTGTGTGTGTGTGTTTGTGTGTGTATGTGTGTGTGTGTGTGTATATATGTCTGTGTGTGTGTGTGTGCATGTGTGTGTATGTATGTGTGTGTGTCTGTGTGTGTATGTGTGTGTGTATGTGTGTGTGTATGTCTGTGTGTATGTGTGTGCCTATGTGTGTATGTGTGTGTATGTATGTGTGTGTGTGTGTGTGTGTGTGTGTGTGTGTGTGTGTGTGTGTGTGTGTGTGTGTGTGTGTGTACACCCTACGTACTTAGTAATACTGTACCGGCTTTTATTACGAACAAGGTGACCAGCATCAACTAAAAATGCACAGATCTGATTACATTACTATGCTATGAAATCATCTATGTTTTCATCTGGCGTGTGTGAATATTACACCCCCGATAATGGCTCGTTTGGCATCAGATCCGAAAAACTATATAAACGACGTCAACTGACATCCCTGAATATTCTAATATTTTGTCACAGGCCCCTGGAATTCTGCGAGTGGGGGACGCCTTCGCTTCCACAAGGCCTGGCTACAAAGGACACCTGACCTGTGTGGGGTTCTTTGATGTCCGTGTCACCGTGGAGGACCATTCGTCAGAGTTCAGCTGCTCGGAGTACGACGGAACCGGTGTGCACTCTCATATTCAGATTTTTGTATCCATGCTGCGTTTTTGATGACAGATCTAGTTTCTCTTAGAGTCATAACACCTGCTGTACTGTTGGAGAAAAGTCCTGATGTAAGCTTTTCCTTTTCTTGTTTGGCTGGTTGACTAACCAACAGTTAGTTTCTTGGTTGTTGATTTGTTTTTGAGTGAGTGTGTGTTGGGGAGGGTGTTATTTGTATATGCGTGCGTGCGTGCGTGTGTGTGTGTGTGTGTGTGTGTATGTGCATGCGTGCGTGCGTGTGTGTGTGTATGTTCTCTGGTGATAATTATTTTAGTTGGTTTGTTAGTTGGTTGGTTTCTTGGTTGTTGATTTGTTTGTGGGTATGGGGTTATGTGTGGTATGTGTGTGCGTGCGTGCGTGTATGTGTGTGTGTATGTGTGTGTATGTGTGTATGTTTATGTGTGTGTGTGTGTTTATATGTGTGTGTGCATGTGTGTGTGTGTGTGAATGTGTGTGAATGCGTGTGTGTGTGTGTGTGTGTGTGTGTGTGTATGTTCTCTGGTGATAATACTCGGGGACTTAGGACTACCAACTCCTTCCTTGTTATGCTTGTTATTGTTTGAAATAATAAGACCGCCGTTTGCTTGCTCACGCAGGTTCGTCGTGTCCATTGTTTGATCCATCACAGAGCGCTTCCACCAGCGCGGCTTTGACCACCGCTGTAACACCACCCGAAGCGACAACCACAAGCATGGATGTAACTACAACGGTAACAACGCCCGTACCGAAAACCACAAGCATGGATAAAACCACAGCGGTAACAACGCCCGAAGGGACAACCACAAGCATGGATGAAACCACAGCGGTAACAACGCCCGAAGCGACAACCACAAGCATGGAAGTAACTACAGCAGTAACAACGCCCGAAGCGACAACCACAAACATGGATGTAACTACAGCGGTAACAACGCCCAAAGCGACAACCACAAGCATGGATGTAACTACAACGGTAACAACGCCCGAAGCAACAACCACAAGCATGGATGTAACTACAACGGTAACAACGCCCGAAGCAACAACCACAAGCATGGATGAAACCACAGCGGTAACAACACCCGAAGCAACAACCACAAGCATGGATGTAACTACAACGGTAACAACGCCCGAAGCGACAACAACAAGCATGAATGTAACTACAGCGGTACCAACGTCTTCTGTCACATCTGCTGTACCCACAATAGCAGCTGCTGAATCTTCAAGCACCCCTAGTGCCATACAGACTACCGAATCTTCCTCTGAGGCTGCTCCTGTTCCCACCACAACAGCTCCATCGTCACAACCACAACCAGTCTATTTGTGGCCCCTTGATGACGTCACCGGAGGGTATGACATCATGGCAGGTTCACCTTCTCTGACGTCACTTATGACCCGCACCTGCTTTCGCACCAATACCCCGAGCCCAGACGTGTCCCTGGCGAAGAGTTTCTTGCTGTTCGACGGATCTTTGGATTCCACTGTGAAGATGGAGGTGGAGAGTTCTGCGTGGGACGATGATTTCACCGTCGTTGTCTTCGTCAAACCTCAACAACCCCCTGAGGGGTTGATCTGGACCTACTCTTCCCCTCAAGCCAGCCTGGGTATTTCACGTATCGAAGTCAGTCTGCGCTACGACGGTTCTCTGGTGATGACCGTTTGGGACTCCGGACTACAAGCTCCTTGCGGACAAATAGTAGCACCCGAGTTGTTCAACAATATCAACAAGTTCTCAAGGGTGATTGTTGGACGAAACGCTTCAGCAGTGAAGCTTCAGGTCGACAATAACGCTTGGGTTGAGAATGATTCCTGTCCAATGTCAACCGGAAACGCAGTTCAAGGTTTCATGGAGGTTGGAGGTCGAAGTGAAGGTACAAGTGCAGGGTACCGAGGTCACGTGGTGTGCCTCGCGGTCTTCTCTCAGTACGTGAGCATTGTGGATGATGAGCAGCTTCTCTCTCAGTGTGGCGGCTATGACCCCGCTCCTTACCTGGGTAAGCTTGAAGACAAGATTAGAAATATTAAATAGCTCTCTCCCTCTCTCCCTCTCTCTCTCTCTCTCTCTCTCTCTCTCTCTCTCTCTCTCTCTCTCTCTCTCTCTCTCTCTCTCTCTCCCTCTCTCTCTCTCTCTCTCTATCTCTCTCTCTCTCTCTCTCTCTCTCTCTCTCTCTCTCTCTCTCTCTCTCTCTCTCTCTCTCTCACAGTTAAGATCAAAAGATTTATTTCCATACACTTTCAAAAGATTGTTCTTTCCTACCATAAAGAGGAAAACATTCTTTGTGTTACGTAGTTGTTTCTCAGAAAGCCTTTCCTCAATTGTGTTATTGTGTATGCTTGTGTGTGTGTGTGTGTGTGTGTGTGTGGGTGTGTGGGGGTGTACCCATGTTTCCACAGGTTTGGTTGCCTAAATCACCATAAGGCAACCATCCACACGTGGATGGCAACCTAAACTCTGGATGGCAACCTAATTGTGTGGATGGTCGCTTCATTTAACACCGTTAAATTGACTTTTTTGACGGAAAGAATGTCATAACAATGTTCAAAATGACATTCTTTCCGTCCTCTATAGGCGACGAAATAGGTCAAATTTTGTGCATTTTTTAGTGCAAAATTCTTCGATGCCGGAGCGAGTACTGCACCCAGTGCTGTTGTAGTGCAAGTGCACTAGAAAGGCACTACACCCAGTGCCGCCTCTTAGGTAACCATCCACACTTTAGGTATGTGTGTGTGCTTGTGTGAGTGTGTATATATATGTGTGTGTGTGTGTGCAGGGGCGGATTAGGGGGGGGTGTTACAATGGTTCGGACCCCCCCCCCCCCCCCCGGGCTGTCAAAAAAATATTAAAATATTAATACTAAGTTTTAAAAGAAATAATGAGTGGCTGCTGACACCAGTTGATCATGTTTAAAATCAAGTATAAGCCATAAATTGTTCAAAAAATAGCTAAAACTCTTCGACCCCAGGTTGTAATCCCCCCCCCCCCCCCCTTCTGGCTTAACTGCTCCGCCCCTGGTTTTGTGTGTGTGTGTGTGTGTGTGTGTGTGTGTGACTGTGTGTGTGCGTGTGCGTGTGTATGGGTATGTGTCTGTGTGTGAGTGTCTGTATGTGTGTGTGTGTGTGTGTGTGTGTGTGTGTGTGTTTTGATGTGTGGAGGCATATTGATCCGAGACTCCAAATTAACAAGGAACAACAATTCTACAGGTGTGAAAGCATGCAACCGGACGGCAGAGACCAGAACCGAACGGTTCAAACTGTTCGCCCGAAACAAAGCACCTGATGTGACAACATTGCCTCCAATGACGTCATCCCAAACGTCATCTGTGGTCAAATGCGCTGGTCTCTGCTTGCGTACACAGCACTGCAAATCCTTCGCCTTCTCGTCTGATGCCGTGACGTCATGCTGCAGTCTCTTCGATGTCGTCACTCTAACGGGTCTTGGTGATTGGAAGGGCAACTACTACGAGATCACAAGCGACTAATCTTCTGTGCTGACAAGAGACATACGAAATACATGTTGTTTTGTCAAGAAATAGTATTGTTAACACATATCTGATGTTTCTATTATATGGGTTCCTGTTACAGACAACCATGCTATGAGATGCATAACTTTATAGCGGCAGGTAGGGTATTTCAAGCTGGATATATACATTATTTAATCATCGTAACTAAGTTTATATATTTTACAATGTATGAAGCACCTACGTAATGAATTAAAAACGTCAGTTAGATTCGATGTCATTTTACTTCAAACAAAGAGTCAAAGGGTTCTCTTTTGAATGCTAGAGTTCTGCAGACGGCAAAATGAGAGTTCCTTAAAGTAAAAAAAAAAGTTGAGTTATTGGAATAACAAGGGGCTCTCTTTGATATAATGCTGCATTCAAGCTTAGATCTACTTTCAAATCAAAACAAATATATGTATATATAGCTATTCTGATGGACACGTGGGGGAATTCGGGGGCTGTGATTGGATGGTCTCTTTCGATCATCAAAACATAATGCTACGGAAGTCGGCCATTTTTGCCAATATCCAAAAGCATATTGGCAATAACAAAGACGCATGGTTCCGGTTTACCCATCTGTACCACACGATGTTTCACTGAATCGACAACAGCATACACTGACAACTTGAAATTCTTCTCGGGAATGTTTTTCAGCTTTACAAATGTCGATAGCATACCCTTTTCTGCTAACTTCCCGATGAAACAGGACTAAACCAATTATTTTCTGTCCCTAAACACCACAAAATGCCCAAAGTCGAAAGATGTAGTACAATCAGGGTGGTAAAACGGAACAGCAGTTTGTGTGTGCCTGTGTGAGCTAAGAGCGCCGTCACACATGCGACTGAGTCGCGCGATTTACCCTGTCACACAGTCACTCAGTCGTGACGCGTAGAAAACAGCTGCGACTCAATCTCATGCGATTCCCTCGTAGCTTTGAGGTTCAGAACATGTTCTATTCCTACGATCAAGTCGTCGGTCAATCGCAGGGGCAGAGCTAACAGAGCCAATCAGAACGCGTTGTTGACGCCGTGACGTAAAATAATGGCGGACAGTGGCGTACAGCGTCTCTTCGTCGATTCAAAACTTTTTGGAAGAACAGTTGTTTTACTCAGATATAAAGGAGAGCGTTTTAGGCGTTTACAGCGGTCGGGAAACATTTATTGCAGCTGTCTGGGAACTTTATTTCTTGCAAAGGCGTAATGCTGAAAGGAATTTTTCAGAAAGGTATAATAATAATAAGAAGAAGAAGAAGAACATTTATATAGCGCTAAATCAAAAACTTTCGTTAAAAAGGCTTGCTCTAAGCGCTTGACATCTAAACTAAAACGTCATTCACACTCTTTACAATGATGTACAAGAACTTCATGTCACACTCTTTCATTCAGTATAGCACCATTCACACAGTTGTTATTCTGTACAAGACAATAAGTTAGTCTAACATTTAGAATGTTCATAAGATGAAAACAAGAGAAAACCAGACTGATTAAAACAACTGCTTAGTGCTAACAAAGCATGAATCTTAATGATAACGTAATACATGTTTAACTGTTAAGACCATAAAAAAAAAAACCTATATGCTAAAATAACTTCGAACTTTTAAGAACTTCTTATAAGATACACAGCACAGCTAGATAAACACCAGAATGATAAAACAAAAGGCAACTCGTTAAAACTATTAAATGCATCAATGTCTAAAACACGAAAGACTCAAATATAAGATACACAATTCTCTAAAATTGTTTATTAAAACTGAAACCGACCTGCTCAAAGTAAACCATACCCACCCCCTCCCTACCCACCCCCAACCCTCCTCCTACACTAAATACTAATTATTTCTACTCTTATAGCGATGTTCGAACATTAAATTGCGTCTGCTCTCACAAAGCGCGCTTGCCGTGTTCACTGTGACACGTCACTTCCGCCCCGCTCGCGTGGAGTTATCGTTCGTCAGTCGTTCGTCTATCGTTCATCGTGTGACGGGTCAATGGCCTACGATGTGATGTGCGATCAGCCAAAGACTGAATCACACAACTGAATCGCGACGACTGAGTCGCATGTATCTTGATTTGTTACGCCAACAGGTCCCAAACTTGGGAATATTCGTCAGCTTAAGTTGCCGACTGACACAAACTTTCGCATTCGGCTTTTCTTATCTCGTAACTCCACACTAAATACCCCACTTCCCCTCTGAAGTATTGATGTACAACCCATGGCACTAACATTCATGTAGTCGTTTATAACTGAGGTTGAAAAATTCGCTTCATGACGAGACAAGCATAAATGCCATTCACCCAAACTGAAAACTTTGCTGCCGTCTGCTCGCGTTCAACGGATTAGCTGTTCTCTTCTCCTCCCCCTTGTTGCATCCTAGTAGTTCTTCAGTTGTTTCTAGTTTTCCGTTGATGTTGTGCTTTGGTCTTCTTCATAAGTAGTCTTGTTTAAAATTTAAAAAAACTCAAACTTCTTTTTGTTGTATACGAATGAACTAATAAAAAGCTGTTTAACCGCTGTGTTGTCAAATCGAGTTTTTTTCCAAAGTCAGTGTGGCGGCTGCGCAAAACTAATGCGCATAAGAAACGGCGTCTGCTATCAAAACCTGAGATCAACGCATCGACGCAAAAACTGTCATTTTGTAAGTTTAGAACCACAAATCAAGGTCAGAACAGCTATATAATCGCTATTGTATTTTCAGCGTAGCAATAGGGTCCGATATTTAGACTTGAACAAGTATAATGCGACTTGTCTTCGACTCGTCGGCATTATACTTGTCTCGTCTAAATATCGGACCCTATTGCTACGCTGAAACACAATAGCTGTTAATATATGCGTTTTTTTCGGGAACGATTCCACTAAATGTGATTTTCCGAACGTGAATATTTTTCAACAAATATCAACTTTGTAATATTTCAGACTTTAAAGTGGGACAATGATATCTTTCATTCCTTGTAAACCATCATGTAAATAAAAGAAAATATCTAGGCGTTTACATAGAATATGTGTTTTTGTTCACTTGTACACATACCAAACATTTAAAAACACTTGGCTACTTCGCTTGTATAACGGACACAAGTATGAACACTTGCTTTTTGGGACTCGCCTCTGAACACATGTGTGGAGAAAAGCGGCTACAGGAATAATTTGTCTTTTCTCCATATGCAATTTTCTTCTGAAAGTTTATAAAGTGAAGAAGAAGAGAAGGCGTAGAGAGCAGACTATATTATCAGCAGCCCTTCGTCCCGTCCCCACCCTCCCCTTCCTTCTCCGGCTCCCCCCTCACGTGCTTTCAGCCTGTCACTCAAAACCACGTCAAGCGACTCATCACCAAGACGGCCATCAAGACCTGCGAGCTAGATCCCCTGCCAGGCTTCCTCTTCACCAAGTGTCTGGACAAGCTCCTGCCGTCTATCACAGATATCATCAACATATCCCTGGCCACAGGCGTCGTTCCCGACTGCTTCAAGTCTGCCGTTGTCCGCCCACTCATCAAGAAGCCCGGCCTTGACGTCAACGAGTTGAAGAACTACCGTCCTGTGTCCAACCTGCCCTTCCTCTCCAAGCTTCTGGAGCGTATCATCCTGGAGCAGTTGAGCGCCCACCTGTCTCGGAACTCGCTGATGCCAGTGTACCAGTCAGCGTACCGCCCTCACCACAGCACCGAGACGGCGATCCTGCGAATCACCACGGACCTCCTGAACGCAACAGATAGCGGTCTCGTCTCTGCCCTTGTGCTGCTGGACCTTTCCGCGGCCTTCGACACGATCGACCACCAGCTACTCGTCGATCGCCTCAGTTCCACGTTCGGCATTCACGACACCGCCCTCTCTTGGTTTAGGAACTACCTCCAGAACCGCTCTCAGACTGTCACCACTGATTCGTTCTCTTCTCAGCCTGTCCCTGTCCGCTTCGGCGTCCCACAAGGATCTGTCCTCGGCCCTGTCCTTTTCACCCTGTACACCCAACCCCTCTCCCTGGTCATCGAACGCCACGGCCTGAACTACAACTCCTTTGCCGATGACACGCAGCTCCAGAACAGCGCCAAGCCGGAGGACGTTGACGATCTCCTTGGATCCATCTCCAGTTGTTTCACTGACATCAAGAACTGGATGACTGAGAACAAGCTGAAGCTGAACAGTGAGAAGACGGAGGCCCTTCTCGTTGGAACACGACAGAAGATTGCTTCCCTCACTGTGACCGACCTCCAGCTGGATGACGCGACTGTTCCATTCTCCCCTGCTGTCAAGAGCCTTGGCGTCTTTCTCGACTCCACTCTCTCCATGCAGACACACATCTCCTTCATCATCAAGACCTGCTTTTTCCACCTACGACGCATCGCCTCCATCCGTCGCTACCTCACCCACGACGCCTGTGTCAAGCTGGTTGTCTCCCTCATCTTTAGTCGTCTGGACTACTGCAACTCCCTTCTGGCTGGCCTCCCCGCCTCATCCATCCATGGCCTACAACAAGTCCAGAACGCCGCTGCCAGGCTGACGTTGAGGAAGACGAAGCGAGACCACATCACCCCCCTACTTCGCTCCTTGCACTGGCTCCCTGTCAACACCCGAATCTCCTACAAACTGTCCACTCTGGTCTACAAGTGTCTCAACGACTCTGCTCCCGAGTACCTTCAATCCTCCCTGGACCTGTACACCCAGCCCTCCGACCGTCCCCTTCGTTCTGCTGCTGACCCTCTCCGCCTCCACATCCCTCGCTCGAAACTCGCATCTGCTGGTCAGCGTGCATTTCCCTCCGCGGGCCCCTCCGTCTGGAACTCCCTGCCGCTTGAGCTTCGCCAGAGCCCCTCTCTTGACGCGTTCAAGAGTAGGTTGAAGACTCAGTTCTTCCCGTAGCTGGCTGCGACTTTCATGCTCGACGTGATGTGTTGTGCCCCAAAAGACATTCTTGTGCTGTGCTCTGTGAGAGGTGTTTTCTTTGTGCTTAATATTATTTTGTTTGGACCTAGCTATTGATGTGTACATTGTTGTTAAACAGTTGTTTGTTTACCAGGGTTTGCTAGTGTGTGATAGGGTTCGTGTCCGTCTGAAGATGTTAGTTTCTTTGTTAGTCCTGTGTTGACAACTCTTCGACAAGCGCTTAGAACTGTACCCACGGAATACGCGCTATATAAGCTTCATATTGATTGATTGATTGATTATCTAAGTTAGTATTGAAACTATGTGGAGTTAAGATTCACACTCTAAAATCATATTTTTTTCTTTCCCTTAGTAAAGGGTTTGGAAATAGGTATGATCTAGTCCTTTCTCACTGTTCTCTCGCGGTAGAATTTAATTGGCTCTGACACGATGGCGCCGAACTGACTGGATTCAAGCCATGGAGGTCGGAGAGGCCAGCCTGTGAACCTTTTTCTCCCTCTCCCATGTAACCTTTCTGTATTGACTTTTTAACCCCTAGGTCACTTCTCGTGTCGCTAACCCCCTAGGCCTACGCCTTTGTTTGTGCGCGAGGGCAGTCAGCGAGGGCATTGTCTTTTCTACGTCCATCTCTCGCCTCCCTCCTCCCCAACCCCCTTTTCCTTTTTGACCTGATTCTTTACTTCTATGTTGCTGTGCTTTTGTTAATAATACTTGTTACACACAGACGAACACACACACACACACACACACACTCTCTCTCTCTCTCTCTCTCTCTCTCTCTCTCTCTCTCTCTCTCTCTCTCTCTCTCTCTCTCTCTCTTCTGTTGCTTTTCTATCAATCTTTCTTTTACCCATGTATTCAATATAAACATGTATTCTGTATTCATTTGTTTAGTAGAATGTAAATGTTATGCTTATCATCTACATACGAGAAGCCTGTGTTTGATTGTGGTTAACTTGTAACTGCATACGTTTTTTGGTGTGACATGACTATTTTGCGAGGTAATAGTCCGAGGTTTTGCACTTTGTTCGCAGTATTGATCACCTGTGAGTGTTTGGTATCAAATGATGCGTTGTAGATTTTGCATTTTATTGATGTATTTCTTTATAGCGTTTTTGATGTAGTTTTCTTAGTGCAGGAGTTTTTGTGTATTTTTGAGGGATTTTAACTGTAGCTTCTAAGGAGGCTGACAGCAGCCTCGAAACTCTCCCCCCCCCCCCTCCCCATTTTTTTCCTGTGGTCCCAGAGCGACGTTTACATTGGTTCCTTAGCTGCGACGTCAGGGACAATCATGGAAGAATAAGCTGTTAGTTTTTGAGGTTCGGGGGGAGTCTGAGCAACCAACCTGACTTTGTGTCTAAAGGGTATACCGGACTTCCCACTTAGAGTTACAGCATTGCTTCTTTGGGAATGGTTGTGGGAGGGTCCCAACCTGAGTACCGAACGGTTGTGGGAGGGTCCCAACCTAGTATTGAAGTATTTGTTGTCATCTCTAAGTTGTCCTCCGGGAGTCTGAGCTACCAACCTGACTTTGTGTCTAAAAGGTATACCGGACTTCCCACTTAGAGTTACAGCATTGCTTCTTTGGGAATGGTTGTGGGAGGGTCCCAATCTGAGTACCGAACGGTTGTGGGAGGGTCCCAACCTAGTATTGAAGTATTTGTTGTCATCTTTAAGTTGTCCTCCGGGGTCTGAGCAACCAACATGACTTTGTGTCTAAATGGTATACCGGACTCCGCCCTGTGGACTGAACTAACAGGGTTAAAAACAAACGTTCCTCAGTCCCAGGTTACCACACGGCGAGTAAAGTGGCGTCGCTTTGCTCTTTTTCTTTATTTTTGTCCAGGCCCCGAATCCCTGCCCAAATGTTCAGCCATTTTAGGACTTAGAATATCCTACGGGTCATGCCCACATTTTCAGCCATTTTAGGACTTGGAATATTTTTTTAAGGAGTAAGAAAATTACAGGAATAGAGTGAACCAATGTACAGATATACGTTCTGCAAAAAACCTATGCATTGTATTGAGTTGTTTTCATGATTTGTTTTGATTCAATACAATTTTGAACTTCACCTGCCTCTTCTTGAGTTTATATTCTGTGTGTCTGTTGGTCCTGTCGTGTGATTGCCATCCTGACAGATGAATTTTCAACACATAAAATCTAAGACACAGACACAGATAGATAGAGTGAAGCTAAGACCACTCTCGGCTTCACAAATGGTGTCAGAAATGTGAAGCTAAGACCGCTCGGCTTTACACATGTGTGTTAATTCCTCTTGACAGGGTATGTTATTCGAAATTCTCTTGTCAGACGTGCTAACAGCTGAAAACGTGGTTTTGACCAAAATAAAAAGTAAACACATTTGATTTTCTGTTCTACACCGTGTCTGCATTAAAACTTAGTTCACAACAGTACACAAAAATACGTGAAGTAAATGAAGTCAAAAACAGATCATTATATCTCATCAAAGGCTGGTTGATCATCGACTGTTACATTTTGAGATTTTGAAAACAAGCTGCTAATCAACTTTCTTTTTGTTTTGTGTGCGTCAGATACTTTTTATTTTGCGTTTTTCATTACATATATCTCTCTAGATCATATTTGTTTTAATATCTCAATTCTTTTGCTTGGTTATCTGCATGTTGTGACCTTTTCTGTATTGGTTTTAAAGAAATTTTGTTTAATAGTAATAAATGCATGGATCAAAAAAATATTGTTTTCGATCACATGTATACTCTTCACTTGCAGAACTTTCACTGTTATCTTTCATTCTCTCTCAGCAACAAGACAGGCACTTTTCTGGGTATGAATGCACTGGTATTTGTCACATGGTAAAAATATATCGTTGACAAATATAAATACGGGGAGAAAATATCTTAATATCAATACGGTTTTTGTATGGAATGAGATGTTTGAGCATACATTGTTGTCGATACCACATTCGTATCGTGGTTCAATAGATGCAGCAAACGCGCATGCCGAAGCGAAGCATTACATTTTTTGTTGATCAAACTTGACAAGCTTTCACTGTTGAAAAGCAACAACACTCTAGTCCTGGAGCGTTGCTTGACTTGTTCAAAGTCGCTGCGTTAGTGGTCACAAGCGCACGTCTGGGTGTGGATACAATCCACACAAAGATACTCTCCATCAGCTCACTCGCCACAAGTAGAGACCATTGTCTTCCGCTTCCGGACAGGCCACTTCGAACTGAACAGCCACCTGAAAAGGATTGGCATCTGACAATCGGCCATGTGCAAATGTGGAGAGGCAGACCAGACCCTATCGCACCCACCCACCCACACATACACACACACGCACGCACGCACGCACGCACGCCACACACACACACTCACACACACATACACACACACATTTGTGCGTGTGTGTGTGGGGGGGGGTGCGATGGGGTCTGGTCTGCCTCTCCACAGGGCCGATTTGTCTGATGCCAATCCTTTTCAGGTGTTCAGTTCGAAGTAGCCTGTCCGGAAGCGGAAGACAATGGTCTCTGCTTGTGGCGAGTGAGCTGATGGAAAACATCTTTGTGTGGATTGTATCTATTGTTTTTCTTTTGGAAGGTGGATTTTTGCCCGTTTCGGATTGGGGTCCTGCCTTCACAGTATGTGAGTTTAGAAGGTTGCTGCTCAGTTTTTCTCTCCTGCTTTGCCAGTCGATTCACCAGTTCGTTGCCCACAATCCGTGTGTGTGCAGGGATCCACTGCAGGACAACCGTTGTGGTTTGTGCCAATATGTTGATGTTGTTCATCAGGTGTTCCAAGGTTGAGTCTGGATTACCCGAAGACAATGTCGTGAGCGCAGACAAGGATTCTGAGAAGCAGACAGCTTTCTTGGGGCGACACAATGACAGACACAAAAGCTGTTCCATTTCAGTCTATATTCTTTCCTGAATCGTAAAATAAGACAGCAATTTTATGTTTGAATTGACATTTTACTCCAGAACAACAAAAATCAATTTATTGAATTTAGGCTCCCTATGTACATGATACTGAGATAGCTCTGTCTCGGTTGACGGGTTTTGGTGAAGGCTATTATGTTCTGTATTGAAACTTAGCTCGACAGATTTACTGAATGTTGTTGCTGTGGTGGTGTTGTTCTTGTTGTTGTGTTCGTGCGTGTGTGTGTTGGTGTGTGTGTATGTGTGGCTGTTTGCGTGCGTTTGCGCGTGCGTGCATACATGTGTATGTGTGCGTTTGTGTGTGTGTGTTTGTTTGTGTGTGTGTGTGTGTTTGTTTGTGTGTGCGTGTTTGTTTGTGTGTGCGTACGTGTACGTGCGTGCGTGCGTGCGTGCGGTGGTTGAGATTGACGTCACGGATAGACGACCACCGCCGACCGACGAACTTTGCAATGTTTCGCTATTCTTCGTAAAATTCGCGAAGTCGACTTCGCCCAATTGATATCAGTGTGTGCGATAGTTGTGAGCATCTTGTTACCGTCTATACTCTCATCTGATATCAGTGTGTGCGATAGTTGTGAGCATCTTGTTACCGTCTATACTCTCATCTGATATCAGTGTGTGCGATAGTTGTGAGCATCTTGTTACCGTCTATACTCTCATCTGATGTCAGTGTGTGCGATAGTTGTGAGCATCTTGTTACCGTCTATACTCTCATCTGATATCAGTGTGTGCGATAGTTGTGAGCATCTTGTTACCGTCTATACTCTCATCTGATATCAGTGTGTGCGATAGTTGTGAGCATCTTGTTACCGTCTATACTCTCATCTGATATCAGTGTGTGCGATAGTTGTGAGCATCTTGTTACCGTCTATACTCTCATCTGATATCAGTGTGTGCGATAGTTGTGAGCATCTTGTTACCGTCTATACTCTCATCTGATATCAGTGTGTGCGATAGTTGTGAGCATCTTGTTACCGTCTATACTCTCATCTGATATCAGTGTGTGCGATAGTTGTGAGCATCTTGTTACCGTCTATACTCTCATCTGATATCAGTGTGTGCGATAGTTGTGAGCATCTTGTTACCGTCTATACTCTCATCTGATATCAGTGTGTGCGATAGTTGTGAGCATCTTGTTACCGTCTATACTCTCATCTGATATCAGTGTGTGCGATAGTTGTGAGCATCTTGTTACCGTCTATACTCTCATCTGATATCAGTGTGTGCGATAGTTGTGAGCATCTTGTTACCGTCTATACTCTCATCTGATATCAGTGTGTGCGATAGTTGTGAGCATCTTGTTACCGTCTATACTCTCATCTGATATCAGTGTGTGCGATAGTTGTGAGCATCTTGTTACCGTCTATACTCTCATCTGATATCAGTGTGTGCGATAGTTGTGAGCATCTTGTTACCGTCTATACTCTCATCTGATATCAGTGTGTGCGATAGTTGTGAGCATCTTGTTACCGTCTATACTCTCATCTGATATCAGTGTGTGCGATAGTTGTGAGCATCTTGTTACCGTCTATACTCTCATCTGATATCAGTGTGTGCGATAGTTGTGAGCATCTTGTTACCGTCTATACTCTCATCTGATATCAGTGTGTGCGATAGTTGTGAGCATCTTGTTACCGTCTATACTCTCATCTGATATCAGTGTGTGCGATAGTTGTGAGCATCTTGTTACCGTCTATACTCTCATCTGATATCAGTGTGTGCGATAGTTGTGAGCATCTTGTTACCGTCTATTCTCTCATCTGATATCAGTGTGTGCGATAGTTGTGAGCATCTTGTTACCGTCTATACTCTCATCTGATATCAGTGTGTGCGATAGTTGTGAGCATCTTGTTACCGTCTATACTCTCATCTGATATCAGTGTGTGCGATAGTTGTGAGCATCTTGTTACCGTCTATACTCTCATCTGATATCAGTGTGTGCGATAGTTGTGAGCATCTTGTTACCGTCTATACTCTCATCTGATATCAGTGTGTGCGATAGTTGTGAGCATCTTGTTACCGTCTATACTCTCATCTGATATCAGTGTGTGCGATAGTTGTGAGCATCTTGTTACCGTCTATACTCTCATCTGATATCAGTGTGTGCGATAGTTGTGAGCATCTTGTTACCGTCTATACTCTCATCTGATATCAGTGTGTGCGATAGTTGTGAGCATCTTGTTACCGTCTATACTCTCATCTGATATCAGTGTGTGCGATAGTTGTGAGCATCTTGTTACCGTCTATACTCTCATCTGATATCAGTGTGTGCGATAGTTGTGAGCATCTTGTTACCGTCTATACTCTCATCTGATATCAGTGTGTGCGATAGTTGTGAGCATCTTGTTACCGTCTATACTCTCATCTGATATCAGTGTGTGCGATAGTTGTGAGCATCTTGTTACCGTCTATACTCTCATCTGATATCAGTGTGTGCGATAGTTGTGAGCATCTTGTTACCGTCTATACTCTCATCTGATATCAGTGTGTGCGATAGTTGTGAGCATCTTGTTACCGTCTATACTCTCATCTGATATCAGTGTGTGCGATAGTTGTGAGCATCTTGTTACCGTCTATACTCTCATCTGATATCAGTGTGTGCGATAGTTGTGAGCATCTTGTTACCGTCTATACTCTCATCTGATATCAGTGTGTGCGATAGTTGTGAGCATCTTGTTACCGTCTATACTCTCATCTGATATCAGTGTGTGCGATAGTTGTGAGCATCTTGTTACCGTCTATACTCTCATCTGATATCAGTGTGTGCGATAGTTGTGAGCATCTTGTTACCGTCTATACTCTCATCTGATATCAGTGTGTGCGATAGTTGTGAGCATCTTGTTACCGTCTATACTCTCATCTGATATCAGTGTGTGCGATAGTTGTGAGCATCTTGTTACCGTCTATACTCTCATCTGATATCAGTGTGTGCGATAGTTGTGAGCATCTTGTTACCGTCTATACTCTCATCTGATATCAGTGTGTGCGATAGTTGTGAGCATCTTGTTACCGTCTATACTCTCATCTGATATCAGTGTGTGCGATAGTTGTGAGCATCTTGTTACCGTCTATACTCTCATCTGATATCAGTGTGTGCGATAGTTGTGAGCATCTTGTTACCGTCTATACTCTCATCTGATATCAGTGTGTGCGATAGTTGTGAGCATCTTGTTACCGTCTATACTCTCATCTGATATCAGTGTGTGCGATAGTTGTGAGCATCTTGTTACCGTCTATACTCTCATCTGATATCAGTGTGTGCGATAGTTGTGAGCATCTTGTTACCGTCTATACTCTCATCTGATATCAGTGTGTGCGATAGTTGTGAGCATCTTGTTACCGTCTATACTCTCATCTGATATCAGTGTGTGCGATAGTTGTGAGCATCTTGTTACCGTCTATACTCTCATCTGATATCAGTGTGTGCGATAGTTGTGAGCATCTTGTTACCGTCTATACTCTCATCTGATATCAGTGTGTGCGATAGTTGTGAGCATCTTGTTACCGTCTATACTCTCATCTGATATCAGTGTGTGCGATAGTTGTGAGCATCTTGTTACCGTCTATACTCTCATCTGATATCAGTGTGTGCGATAGTTGTGAGCATCTTGTTACCGTCTATACTCTCATCTGATATCAGTGTGTGCGATAGTTGTGAGCATCTTGTTACCGTCTATACTCTCATCTGATATCAGTGTGTGCGATAGTTGTGAGCATCTTGTTACCGTCTATACTCTCATCTGATATCAGTGTGTGCGATAGTTGTGAGCATCTTGTTACCGTCTATACTCTCATCTGATATCAGTGTGTGCGATAGTTGTGAGCATCTTGTTACCGTCTATACTCTCATCTGATATCAGTGTGTGCGATAGTTGTGAGCATCTTGTTACCGTCTATACTCTCATCTGATATCAGTGTGTGCGATAGTTGTGAGCATCTTGTTACCGTCTATACTCTCATCTGATATCAGTGTGTGCGATAGTTGTGAGCATCTTGTTACCGTCTATACTCTCATCTGATATCAGTGTGTGCGATAGTTGTGAGCATCTTGTTACCGTCTATACTCTCATCTGATATCAGTGTGTGCGATAGTTGTGAGCATCTTGTTACCGTCTATACTCTCATCTGATATCAGTGTGTGCGATAGTTGTGAGCATCTTGTTACCGTCTATACTCTCATCTGATATCAGTGTGTGCGATAGTTGTGAGCATCTTGTTACCGTCTATACTCTCATCTGATATCAGTGTGTGCGATAGTTGTGAGCATCTTGTTACCGTCTATACTCTCATCTGATATCAGTGTGTGCGATAGTTGTGAGCATCTTGTTACCGTCTATACTCTCATCTGATATCAGTGTGTGCGATAGTTGTGAGCATCTTGTTACCGTCTATACTCTCATCTGATATCAGTGTGTGCGATAGTTGTGAGCATCTTGTTACCGTCTATACTCTCATCTGATATCAGTGTGTGCGATAGTTGTGAGCATCTTGTTACCGTCTATACTCTCATCTGATATCAGTGTGTGCGATAGTTGTGAGCATCTTGTTACCGTCTATACTCTCATCTGATATCAGTGTGTGCGATAGTTGTGAGCATCTTGTTACCGTCTATACTCTCATCTGATATCAGTGTGTGCGATAGTTGTGAGCATCTTGTTACCGTCTATACTCTCATCTGATATCAGTGTGTGCGATAGTTGTGAGCATCTTGTTACCGTCTATACTCTCATCTGATATCAGTGTGTGCGATAGTTGTGAGCATCTTGTTACCGTCTATACTCTCATCTGATATCAGTGTGTGCGATAGTTGTGAGCATCTTGTTACCGTCTATACTCTCATCTGATATCAGTGTGTGCGATAGTTGTGAGCATCTTGTTACCGTCTATACTCTCATCTGATATCAGTGTGTGCGATAGTTGTGAGCATCTTGTTACCGTCTATACTCTCATCTGATATCAGTGTGTGCGATAGTTGTGAGCATCTTGTTACCGTCTATACTCTCATCTGATATCAGTGTGTGCGATAGTTGTGAGCATCTTGTTACCGTCTATACTCTCATCTGATATCAGTGTGTGCGATAGTTGTGAGCATCTTGTTACCGTCTATACTCTCATCTGATATCAGTGTGTGCGATAGTTGTGAGCATCTTGTTACCGTCTATACTCTCATCTGATATCAGTGTGTGCGATAGTTGTGAGCATCTTGTTACCGTCTATACTCTCATCTGATATCAGTGTGTGCGATAGTTGTGAGCATCTTGTTACCGTCTATACTCTCATCTGATATCAGTGTGTGCGATAGTTGTGAGCATCTTGTTACCGTCTATACTCTCATCTGATATCAGTGTGTGCGATAGTTGTGAGCATCTTGTTACCGTCTATACTCTCATCTGATATCAGTGTGTGCGATAGTTGTGAGCATCTTGTTACCGTCTATACTCTCATCTGATATCAGTGTGTGCGATAGTTGTGAGCATCTTGTTACCGTCTATACTCTCATCTGATATCAGTGTGTGCGATAGTTGTGAGCATCTTGTTACCGTCTATACTCTCATCTGATATCAGTGTGTGCGATAGTTGTGAGCATCTTGTTACCGTCTATACTCTCATCTGATATCAGTGTGTGCGATAGTTGTGAGCATCTTGTTACCGTCTATACTCTCATCTGATATCAGTGTGTGCGATAGTTGTGAGCATCTTGTTACCGTCTATACTCTCATCTGATATCAGTGTGTGCGATAGTTGTGAGCATCTTGTTACCGTCTATTCTCTCATCTGATATCAGTGTGTGCGATAGTTGTGAGCATCTTGTTACCGTCTATACTCTCATCTGATATCAGTGTGTGCGATAGTTGTGAGCATCTTGTTACCGTCTATACTCTCATCTGATATCAGTGTGTGCGATAGTTGTGAGCATCTTGTTACCGTCTATACTCTCATCTGATATCAGTGTGTGCGATAGTTGTGAGCATCTTGTTACCGTCTATACTCTCATCTGATATCAGTGTGTGCGATAGTTGTGAGCATCTTGTTACCGTCTATACTCTCATCTGATATCAGTGTGTGCGATAGTTGTGAGCATCTTGTTACCGTCTATACTCTCATCTGATATCAGTGTGTGCGATAGTTGTGAGCATCTTGTTACCGTCTATACTCTCATCTGATATCAGTGTGTGCGATAGTTGTGAGCATCTTGTTACCGTCTATACTCTCATCTGATATCAGTGTGTGCGATAGTTGTGAGCATCTTGTTACCGTCTATACTCTCATCTGATATCAGTGTGTGCGATAGTTGTGAGCATCTTGTTACCGTCTATACTCTCATCTGATATCAGTGTGTGCGATAGTTGTGAGCATCTTGTTACCGTCTATTCTCTCATCTGATATCAGTGTGTGCGATAGTTGTGAGCATCTTGTTACCGTCTATACTCTCATCTGATATCAGTGTGTGCGATAGTTGTGAGCATCTTGTTACCGTCTATACTCTCATCTGATATCAGTGTGTGCGATAGTTGTGAGCATCTTGTTACCGTCTATACTCTCATCTGATATCAGTGTGTGCGATAGTTGTGAGCATCTTGTTACCGTCTATACTCTCATCTGATATCAGTGTGTGCGATAGTTGTGAGCATCTTGTTACCGTCTATACTCTCATCTGATATCAGTGTGTGCGATAGTTGTGAGCATCTTGTTACCGTCTATACTCTCATCTGATATCAGTGTGTGCGATAGTTGTGAGCATCTTGTTACCGTCTATACTCTCATCTGATATCAGTGTGTGCGATAGTTGTGAGCATCTTGTTACCGTCTATACTCTCATCTGATATCAGTGTGTGCGATAGTTGTGAGCATCTTGTTACCGTCTATACTCTCATCTGATATCAGTGTGTGCGATAGTTGTGAGCATCTTGTTACCGTCTATACTCTCATCTGATATCAGTGTGTGCGATAGTTGTGAGCATCTTGTTACCGTCTATACTCTCATCTGATATCAGTGTGTGCGATAGTTGTGAGCATCTTGTTACCGTCTATACTCTCATCTGATATCAGTGTGTGCGATAGTTGTGAGCATCTTGTTACCGTCTATACTCTCATCTGATATCAGTGTGTGCGATAGTTGTGAGCATCTTGTTACCGTCTATACTCTCATCTGATATCAGTGTGTGCGATAGTTGTGAGCATCTTGTTACCGTCTATACTCTCATCTGATATCAGTGTGTGCGATAGTTGTGAGCATCTTGTTACCGTCTATACTCTCATCTGATATCAGTGTGTGCGATAGTTGTGAGCATCTTGTTACCGTCTATACTCTCATCTGATATCAGTGTGTGCGATAGTTGTGAGCATCTTGTTACCGTCTATACTCTCATCTGATATCAGTGTGTGCGATAGTTGTGAGCATCTTGTTACCGTCTATACTCTCATCTGATATCAGTGTGTGCGATAGTTGTGAGCATCTTGTTACCGTCTATACTCTCATCTGATATCAGTGTGTGCGATAGTTGTGAGCATCTTGTTACCGTCTATACTCTCATCTGATATCAGTGTGTGCGATAGTTGTGAGCATCTTGTTACCGTCTATACTCTCATCTGATATCAGTGTGTGCGATAGTTGTGAGCATCTTGTTACCGTCTATACTCTCATCTGATATCAGTGTGTGCGATAGTTGTGAGCATCTTGTTACCGTCTATACTCTCATCTGATATCAGTGTGTGCGATAGTTGTGAGCATCTTGTTACCGTCTATACTCTCATCTGATATCAGTGTGTGCGATAGTTGTGAGCATCTTGTTACCGTCTATACTCTCATCTGATATCAGTGTGTGCGATAGTTGTGAGCATCTTGTTACCGTCTATACTCTCATCTGATATCAGTGTGTGCGATAGTTGTGAGCATCTTGTTACCGTCTATACTCTCATCTGATATCAGTGTGTGCGATAGTTGTGAGCATCTTGTTACCGTCTATACTCTCATCTGATATCAGTGTGTGCGATAGTTGTGAGCATCTTGTTACCGTCTATACTCTCATCTGATATCAGTGTGTGCGATAGTTGTGAGCATCTTGTTACCGTCTATACTCTCATCTGATATCAGTGTGTGCGATAGTTGTGAGCATCTTGTTACCGTCTATACTCTCATCTGATATCAGTGTGTGCGATAGTTGTGAGCATCTTGTTACCGTCTATACTCTCATCTGATATCAGTGTGTGCGATAGTTGTGAGCATCTTGTTACCGTCTATACTCTCATCTGATATCAGTGTGTGCGATAGTTGTGAGCATCTTGTTACCGTCTATACTCTCATCTGATATCAGTGTGTGCGATAGTTGTGAGCATCTTGTTACCGTCTATACTCTCATCTGATATCAGTGTGTGCGATAGTTGTGAGCATCTTGTTACCGTCTATACTCTCATCTGATATCAGTGTGTGCGATAGTTGTGAGCATCTTGTTACCGTCTATACTCTCATCTGATATCAGTGTGTGCGATAGTTGTGAGCATCTTGTTACCGTCTATACTCTCATCTGATATCAGTGTGTGCGATAGTTGTGAGCATCTTGTTACCGTCTATACTCTCATCTGATATCAGTGTGTGCGATAGTTGTGAGCATCTTGTTACCGTCTATACTCTCATCTGATATCAGTGTGTGCGATAGTTGTGAGCATCTTGTTACCGTCTATACTCTCATCTGATATCAGTGTGTGCGATAGTTGTGAGCATCTTGTTACCGTCTATACTCTCATCTGATATCAGTGTGTGCGATAGTTGTGAGCATCTTGTTACCGTCTATACTCTCATCTGATATCAGTGTGTGCGATAGTTGTGAGCATCTTGTTACCGTCTATACTCTCATCTGATATCAGTGTGTGCGATAGTTGTGAGCATCTTGTTACCGTCTATACTCTCATCTGATATCAGTGTGTGCGATAGTTGTGAGCATCTTGTTACCGTCTATACTCTCATCTGATATCAGTGTGTGCGATAGTTGTGAGCATCTTGTTACCGTCTATACTCTCATCTGATATCAGTGTGTGCGATAGTTGTGAGCATCTTGTTACCGTCTATACTCTCATCTGATATCAGTGTGTGCGATAGTTGTGAGCATCTTGTTACCGTCTATACTCTCATCTGATATCAGTGTGTGCGATAGTTGTGAGCATCTTGTTACCGTCTATACTCTCATCTGATATCAGTGTGTGCGATAGTTGTGAGCATCTTGTTACCGTCTATACTCTCATCTGATATCAGTGTGTGCGATAGTTGTGAGCATCTTGTTACCGTCTATACTCTCATCTGATATCAGTGTGTGCGATAGTTGTGAGCATCTTGTTACCGTCTATACTCTCATCTGATATCAGTGTGTGCGATAGTTGTGAGCATCTTGTTACCGTCTATACTCTCATCTGATATCAGTGTGTGCGATAGTTGTGAGCATCTTGTTACCGTCTATACTCTCATCTGATATCAGTGTGTGCGATAGTTGTGAGCATCTTGTTACCGTCTATACTCTCATCTGATATCAGTGTGTGCGATAGTTGTGAGCATCTTGTTACCGTCTATACTCTCATCTGATATCAGTGTGTGCGATAGTTGTGAGCATCTTGTTACCGTCTATACTCTCATCTGATATCAGTGTGTGCGATAGTTGTGAGCATCTTGTTACCGTCTATACTCTCATCTGATATCAGTGTGTGCGATAGTTGTGAGCATCTTGTTACCGTCTATACTCTCATCTGATATCAGTGTGTGCGATAGTTGTGAGCATCTTGTTACCGTCTATACTCTCATCTGATATCAGTGTGTGCGATAGTTGTGAGCATCTTGTTACCGTCTATACTCTCATCTGATATCAGTGTGTGCGATAGTTGTGAGCATCTTGTTACCGTCTATTCTCTCATCTGATATCAGTGTGTGCGATAGTTGTGAGCATCTTGTTACCGTCTATACTCTCATCTGATATCAGTGTGTGCGATAGTTGTGAGCATCTTGTTACCGTCTATACTCTCATCTGATATCAGTGTGTGCGATAGTTGTGAGCATCTTGTTACCGTCTATACTCTCATCTGATATCAGTGTGTGCGATAGTTGTGAGCATCTTGTTACCGTCTATACTCTCATCTGATATCAGTGTGTGCGATAGTTGTGAGCATCTTGTTACCGTCTATACTCTCATCTGATATCAGTGTGTGCGATAGTTGTGAGCATCTTGTTACCGTCTATACTCTCATCTGATATCAGTGTGTGCGATAGTTGTGAGCATCTTGTTACCGTCTATACTCTCATCTGATATCAGTGTGTGCGATAGTTGTGAGCATCTTGTTACCGTCTATACTCTCATCTGATATCAGTGTGTGCGATAGTTGTGAGCATCTTGTTACCGTCTATACTCTCATCTGATATCAGTGTGTGCGATAGTTGTGAGCATCTTGTTACCGTCTATACTCTCATCTGATATCAGTGTGTGCGATAGTTGTGAGCATCTTGTTACCGTCTATACTCTCATCTGATATCAGTGTGTGCGATAGTTGTGAGCATCTTGTTACCGTCTATACTCTCATCTGATATCAGTGTGTGCGATAGTTGTGAGCATCTTGTTACCGTCTATACTCTCATCTGATATCAGTGTGTGCGATAGTTGTGAGCATCTTGTTACCGTCTATACTCTCATCTGATATCAGTGTGTGCGATAGTTGTGAGCATCTTGTTACCGTCTATACTCTCATCTGATATCAGTGTGTGCGATAGTTGTGAGCATCTTGTTACCGTCTATACTCTCATCTGATATCAGTGTGTGCGATAGTTGTGAGCATCTTGTTACCGTCTATACTCTCATCTGATATCAGTGTGTGCGATAGTTGTGAGCATCTTGTTACCGTCTATACTCTCATCTGATATCAGTGTGTGCGATAGTTGTGAGCATCTTGTTACCGTCTATACTCTCATCTGATATCAGTGTGTGCGATAGTTGTGAGCATCTTGTTACCGTCTATACTCTCATCTGATATCAGTGTGTGCGATAGTTGTGAGCATCTTGTTACCGTCTATACTCTCATCTGATATCAGTGTGTGCGATAGTTGTGAGCATCTTGTTACCGTCTATACTCTCATCTGATATCAGTGTGTGCGATAGTTGTGAGCATCTTGTTACCGTCTATACTCTCATCTGATATCAGTGTGTGCGATAGTTGTGAGCATCTTGTTACCGTCTATACTCTCATCTGATATCAGTGTGTGCGATAGTTGTGAGCATCTTGTTACCGTCTATACTCTCATCTGATATCAGTGTGTGCGATAGTTGTGAGCATCTTGTTACCGTCTATACTCTCATCTGATATCAGTGTGTGCGATAGTTGTGAGCATCTTGTTACCGTCTATACTCTCATCTGATATCAGTGTGTGCGATAGTTGTGAGCATCTTGTTACCGTCTATACTCTCATCTGATATCAGTGTGTGCGATAGTTGTGAGCATCTTGTTACCGTCTATACTCTCATCTGATATCAGTGTGTGCGATAGTTGTGAGCATCTTGTTACCGTCTATACTCTCATCTGATATCAGTGTGTGCGATAGTTGTGAGCATCTTGTTACCGTCTATACTCTCATCTGATATCAGTGTGTGCGATAGTTGTGAGCATCTTGTTACCGTCTATACTCTCATCTGATATCAGTGTGTGCGATAGTTGTGAGCATCTTGTTACCGTCTATACTCTCATCTGATATCAGTGTGTGCGATAGTTGTGAGCATCTTGTTACCGTCTATACTCTCATCTGATATCAGTGTGTGCGATAGTTGTGAGCATCTTGTTACCGTCTATACTCTCATCTGATATCAGTGTGTGCGATAGTTGTGAGCATCTTGTTACCGTCTATACTCTCATCTGATATCAGTGTGTGCGATAGTTGTGAGCATCTTGTTACCGTCTATACTCTCATCTGATATCAGTGTGTGCGATAGTTGTGAGCATCTTGTTACCGTCTATACTCTCATCTGATATCAGTGTGTGCGATAGTTGTGAGCATCTTGTTACCGTCTATACTCTCATCTGATATCAGTGTGTGCGATAGTTGTGAGCATCTTGTTACCGTCTATACTCTCATCTGATATCAGTGTGTGCGATAGTTGTGAGCATCTTGTTACCGTCTATACTCTCATCTGATATCAGTGTGTGCGATAGTTGTGAGCATCTTGTTACCGTCTATACTCTCATCTGATATCAGTGTGTGCGATAGTTGTGAGCATCTTGTTACCGTCTATACTCTCATCTGATATCAGTGTGTGCGATAGTTGTGAGCATCTTGTTACCGTCTATACTCTCATCTGATATCAGTGTGTGCGATAGTTGTGAGCATCTTGTTACCGTCTATACTCTCATCTGATATCAGTGTGTGCGATAGTTGTGAGCATCTTGTTACCGTCTATACTCTCATCTGATATCAGTGTGTGCGATAGTTGTGAGCATCTTGTTACCGTCTATACTCTCATCTGATATCAGTGTGTGCGATAGTTGTGAGCATCTTGTTACCGTCTATACTCTCATCTGATATCAGTGTGTGCGATAGTTGTGAGCATCTTGTTACCGTCTATACTCTCATCTGATATCAGTGTGTGCGATAGTTGTGAGCATCTTGTTACCGTCTATACTCTCATCTGATATCAGTGTGTGCGATAGTTGTGAGCATCTTGTTACCGTCTATACTCTCATCTGATATCAGTGTGTGCGATAGTTGTGAGCATCTTGTTACCGTCTATACTCTCATCTGATGTCAGTGTGTGCGATAGTTGTGAGCATCTTGTTACCGTCTATACTCTCATCTGATGTCAGTGTGTGCGATAGTTGTGAGCATCTTGTTACCGTCTATACTCTCATCTGATGTCAGTGTGTGCGATAGTTGTGAGCATCTTGTTACCGTCTATACTCTCATCTGATGTCAGTGTGTGCGATAGTTGTGAGCATCTTGTTACCGTCTATACTCTCATCTGATATCAGTGTGTGCGATAGTTGTGAGCATCTTGTTACCGTCTATACTCTCATCTGATATCAGTGTGTGCGATAGTTGTGAGCATCTTGTTACCGTCTATACTCTCATCTGATGTCAGTGTGTGCGATAGTTGTGAGCATCTTGTTACCGTCTATACTCTCATCTGATGTCAGTGTGTGCGATAGTTGTGAGCATCTTGTTACCGTCTATACTCTCATCTGATGTCAGTGTGTGCGATAGTTGTGAGCATCTTGTTACCGTCTATACTCTCATCTGATATCAGTGTGTGCGATAGTTGTGAGCATCTTGTTACCGTCTATACTCTCATCTGATATCAGTGTGTGCGATAGTTGTGAGCATCTTGTTACCGTCTATACTCTCATCTGATATCAGTGTGTGCGATAGTTGTGAGCATCTTGTTACCGTCTATACTCTCATCTGATGTCAGTGTGTGCGATAGTTGTGAGCATCTTGTTACCGTCTATACTCTCATCTGATATCAGTGTGTGCGATAGTTGTGAGCATCTTGTTACCGTCTATACTCTCATCTGATGTCAGTGTGTGCGATAGTTGTGAGCATCTTGTTACCGTCTATACTCTCATCTGATGTCAGTGTGTGCGATAGTTGTGAGCATCTTGTTACCGTCTATACTCTCATCTGATGTCAGTGTGTGCGATAGTTGTGAGCATCTTGTTACCGTCTATACTCTCATCTGATATCAGTGTGTGCGATAGTTGTGAGCATCTTGTTACCGTCTATACTCTCATCTGATATCAGTGTGTGCGATAGTTGTGAGCATCTTGTTACCGTCTATACTCTCATCTGATATGAGTGTGTGCGATAGTTGTGAGCATCTTGTTACCGTCTATACTCTCATCTGATGTCAGTGTGTGCGATAGTTGTGAGCATCTTGTTACCGTCTATACTCTCATCTGATATCAGTGTGTGCGATAGTTGTGAGCATCTTGTTACCGTCTATACTCTCATCTGATATCAGTGTGTGCGATAGTTGTGAGCATCTTGTTACCGTCTATACTCTCATCTGATATCAGTGTGTGCGATAGTTGTGAGCATCTTGTTACCGTCTATACTCTCATCTGATATCAGTGTGTGCGATAGTTGTGAGCATCTTGTTACCGTCTATACTCTCATCTGATATCAGTGTGTGCGATAGTTGTGAGCATCTTGTTACCGTCTATACTCTCATCTGATATCAGTGTGTGCGATAGTTGTGAGCATCTTGTTACCGTCTATACTCTCATCTGATATCAGTGTGTGCGATAGTTGTGAGCATCTTGTTACCGTCTATACTCTCATCTGATATCAGTGTGTGCGATAGTTGTGAGCATCTTGTTACCGTCTATACTCTCATCTGATATCAGTGTGTGCGATAGTTGTGAGCATCTTGTTACCGTCTATACTCTCATCTGATATCAGTGTGTGCGATAGTTGTGAGCATCTTGTTACCGTCTATACTCTCATCTGATATCAGTGTGTGCGATAGTTGTGAGCATCTTGTTACCGTCTATACTCTCATCTGATATCAGTGTGTGCGATAGTTGTGAGCATCTTGTTACCGTCTATACTCTCATCTGATATCAGTGTGTGCGATAGTTGTGAGCATCTTGTTACCGTCTATACTCTCATCTGATATCAGTGTGTGCGATAGTTGTGAGCATCTTGTTACCGTCTATACTCTCATCTGATATCAGTGTGTGCGATAGTTGTGAGCATCTTGTTACCGTCTATACTCTCATCTGATATCAGTGTGTGCGATAGTTGTGAGCATCTTGTTACCGTCTATACTCTCATCTGATATCAGTGTGTGCGATAGTTGTGAGCATCTTGTTACCGTCTATACTCTCATCTGATATCAGTGTGTGCGATAGTTGTGAGCATCTTGTTACCGTCTATACTCTCATCTGATATCAGTGTGTGCGATAGTTGTGAGCATCTTGTTACCGTCTATACTCTCATCTGATATCAGTGTGTGCGATAGTTGTGAGCATCTTGTTACCGTCTATACTCTCATCTGATATCAGTGTGTGCGATAGTTGTGAGCATCTTGTTACCGTCTATACTCTCATCTGATATCAGTGTGTGCGATAGTTGTGAGCATCTTGTTACCGTCTATACTCTCATCTGATATCAGTGTGTGCGATAGTTGTGAGCATCTTGTTACCGTCTATACTCTCATCTGATGTCAGTGTGTGCGATAGTTGTGAGCATCTTGTTACCGTCTATACTCTCATCTGATGTCAGTGTGTGCGATAGTTGTGAGCATCTTGTTACCGTCTATACTCTCATCTGATGTCAGTGTGTGCGATAGTTGTGAGCATCTTGTTACCGTCTATACTCTCATCTGATGTCAGTGTGTGCGATAGTTGTGAGCATCTTGTTACCGTCTATACTCTCATCTGATGTCAGTGTGTGCGATAGTTGTGAGCATCTTGTTACCGTCTATACTCTCATCTGATGTCAGTGTGTGCGATAGTTGTGAGCATCTTGTTACCGTCTATACTCTCATCTGATGTCAGTGTGTGCGATAGTTGTGAGCATCTTGTTACCGTCTATACTCTCATCTGATGTCAGTGTGTGCGATAGTTGTGAGCATCTTGTTACCGTCTATACTCTCATCTGATGTCAGTGTGTGCGATAGTTGTGAGCATCTTGTTACCGTCTATACTCTCATCTGATGTCAGTGTGTGCGATAGTTGTGAGCATCTTGTTACCGTCTATACTCTCATCTGATGTCAGTGTGTGCGATAGTTGTGAGCATCTTGTTACCGTCTATACTCTCATCTGATGTCAGTGTGTGCGATAGTTGTGAGCATCTTGTTACCGTCTATACTCTCATCTGATGTCAGTGTGTGCGATAGTTGTGAGCATCTTGTTACCGTCTATACTCTCATCTGATGTCAGTGTGTGCGATAGTTGTGAGCATCTTGTTACCGTCTATACTCTCATCTGATGTCAGTGTGTGCGATAGTTGTGAGCATCTTGTTACCGTCTATACTCTCATCTGATGTCAGTGTGTGCGATAGTTGTGAGCATCTTGTTACCGTCTATACTCTCATCTGATGTCAGTGTGTGCGATAGTTGTGAGCATCTTGTTACCGTCTATACTCTCATCTGATGTCAGTGTGTGCGATAGTTGTGAGCATCTTGTTACCGTCTATACTCTCATCTGATGTCAGTGTGTGCGATAGTTGTGAGCATCTTGTTACCGTCTATACTCTCATCTGATGTCAGTGTGTGCGATAGTTGTGAGCATCTTGTTACCGTCTATACTCTCATCTGATGTCAGTGTGTGCGATAGTTGTGAGCATCTTGTTACCGTCTATACTCTCATCTGATGTCAGTGTGTGCGATAGTTGTGAGCATCTTGTTACCGTCTATACTCTCATCTGATATCAGTGTGTGCGATAGTTGTGAGCATCTTGTTACCGTCTATACTCTCATCTGATATCAGTGTGTGCGATAGTTGTGAGCATCTTGTTACCGTCTATACTCTCATCTGATATCAGTGTGTGCGATAGTTGTGAGCATCTTGTTACCGTCTATACTCTCATCTGATGTCAGTGTGTGCGATAGTTGTGAGCATCTTGTTACCGTCTATACTCTCATCTGATATCAGTGTGTGCGATAGTTGTGAGCATCTTGTTACCGTCTATACTCTCATCTGATATCAGTGTGTGCGATAGTTGTGAGCATCTTGTTACCGTCTATACTCTTATCTGATATCAGTGTGTGCGATAGTTGTGAGCATCTTGTTACCGTCTATACTCTCATCTGATATCAGTGTGTGCGATAGTTGTGAGCATCTTGTTACCGTCTATACTCTCATCTGATATCAGTGTGTGCGATAGTTGTGAGCATCTTGTTACCGTCTATACTCTCATCTGATATCAGTGTGTGCGATAGTTGTGAGCATCTTGTTACCGTCTATACTCTCATCTGATATCAGTGTGTGCGATAGTTGTGAGCATCTTGTTACCGTCTATACTCTCATCTGATATCAGTGTGTGCGATAGTTGTGAGCATCTTGTTACCGTCTATACTCTCATCTGATATCAGTGTGTGCGATAGTTGTGAGCATCTTGTTACCGTCTATACTCTCATCTGCGACAAGATAAATCTTTGCGTCAAAATTTCTTTGAGCCGTTACTCCCCTTTAACAGAGGGCATCGTACAAAATAAAAAAAGAAAACATGTTGAACAAACACTTGTAATACCACTCTCTTTCCCCCCCCCCCTCTCTCTCTCTCTCTCTCTCTCTCTCTCTCTCTCTCTCTCTCTCTCTCTCTCTCTCTCTCTCATCATGAACGCGTTTAAAATACGCAGTGAGTGGGTACAGTGAATATGAGATATTGCACGATCTTGTTTTATGTGTATGCTATTTTTGTTGTTTTTGTCGATTGCTTAAAAAAATAGTAATAATGTTTTGTTTTTTGAAAACGTTAATGTGATGCTATGTATCAGGGATGCAACGATTATGCATATAACTGCTTGCAGATTTGCGTGTGAAAGGGCATGTGAAGGGATAGATGGAGGGATGAATAGATGGATGACGGATGAATGGTTGGACAGACAGACGGATGATTAGATGGATGGAGGACAGAGGGACATGAGATGGATAGAAGGATGGATGGATGGATGGATGGTTGGCTGGATGGATGGATAGATGGATGGACGGAAGGATGACAGAGAGACATGAGTGAAGTGCGACAGAGACTGGATTTTGTGCTGATGCATTACTGTCCTTTTTCAAACGTTTTGCTGTTGTAAATGCCTGTTTCCACTGTCGTCATGTCGACTGTCATTACGATGATGATGATTTTAATTATGATTAATATTACTATGATTATTTTTCATGAAGCATGAATGTTGAAACTTTGTATACCCCGAATTGAAATGGGCCCAAGGCCTAATCAATAAACAATCCAGACTCCTGACTCTCTCTCTCTCTCTCTCTCTCTCTCTCTCTCTCTCTCTCTCTCTCTCTCTCTCTCTCTCTCTCTCTCTCTCTTGACACACACACACACACACACACACACATATACACACACACACACGCACGCACGCTACAACTTCAGTCCGAAGGTCAATCAACTCAAAAAGACGAACCCTTTATTCACGAAGGGGCTTGTTTTGCAGAAAAAAATGAAAAATTGCAAAGCTCTATTATTTGTTGGAAAAGGTTCGGAAAATCACATCCCCAATCTGAAAATTGGAACGCTGGCAGTCTCTTTGTTTTTGGATTCACTCGGTAAGATTAACATTTTCAATTCTATTACTTCTCTGATAGAGCTTAATGGGAAAAGTTTGGTTTTATTCATTGCACAGCTTAATCTATCTAATGCAATTACTTTCCTTTATTAATTTGTGCTTTTAAAGACTGGGCGACTTTTTGTGTTTCCTTCAGGTGAGATTTTTTACTACAAAATTACAATTGGTAAACTATTTCCTGCGCGATATTAAATTCACTAGGAACTTCCTGCGCGATTTCAATTGATATCCAATTCCTAGTTGACCAATGACAACAGCAGTTTTTTTGTCACGTGATCAGTAAATTCGAGAATAAAATGTATATCATCCAGCTTAAAATACCCAACCTGCCACTATCAATTTACATATGTATGTCATAACATGGCTGTAGGTAATTGGAACCCCTACAACATAAACATTAATCTACATGTATTCAGTATGTCTCAGGACAGAAGATTAGTCGCTTGTGACCTCGTAGTAGTTGCCCTTTGAATCGCCAAGACCCGTTAGAGTGACAAAATCAAAGAGACTGCAGGATGACGTCACAGCATCAGACGAGAAGGTGAAGGATTTGCAGTGCTGTGTGCGCATGCAGCAACTGCCGCATTTGACCGCAGATGACGTTTGAAATGACGTCATTGGAGGGAATCTCGTCACATCAGGTGCTTTGTTTCGGGCGAACAGTTTGAACAGTTCGGTTCTCATCTCTGCTGTCGGGTTGCACGCTTTCACACCTGCAGATTTATGGTTCTTTGTTAATTTCGATTCTCGACCCATGTGCCTATTCACACAAAAACATACACAACTGCATACACAATGATACATGTAAGAGTAAGATTTCTGCCAAACGAATATTTAACACAGAGACTTTTTCTCTATATGGTAACAAAAAGCAAGGTTTTGAGACTGTATAAAAATCGATCTTTTGTGAGAGAGATGATGATGATGATGATGGAACTTCATCTTAGAAGGATAGAGATTTAAGGCCACAACCTTTCCTGACATCTAATACAAATAGACATTCTAATACATAAATAATAGACAAGAAGAACCAACGGACAAATAAGCAAACAATAAAACAAACAAGCAAACAAATACAATGTAATACTGTACAACGAAAAACAAACCAACAAACTATTCGAAAACGAAAACGCAATCAACAAGCAAAGTAACCGACGATAAAATTCACGACGATGCCAACGTTCAAAAATCCTTCCTGTCAGCAGCAAGTCTCGCGCGCGCGCGCGAGAGAGAGTGAGAGAGAGAGAGAGAGAGAGAGAGAGAGAGAGAGAGAGAGAGAGAGAGAGAGAGAGAGAGAGAGAGAGAGAAATATTTCATATTATAATCTTGTCTTAAAGCTTACCCAGGTAAGGAGCGGGGTCATAGTCGCCACACTGAGTGAGAAGCTGCACATCATCCAGAGTGCTCACGTACTGAGAGAAGACCGCCATGCACACCGCGTGACCTCGGTACCCTGCACTCTGACCTTCACCCCGACCTCCGACCTCCATGAGACCTTGACCTGCGTTTCCGGTTGACTTTGGACACGAATTATTCCCGACCCAAACGTTATCGTCGACCTGAAGCTTCACTGCTGAAGCGTTTCGTCCAACAATCACCGTTGAGAACTTGCTGACATTGTTGAACAACTCGGGAGCTACTATTTGTCCGCAAGGAGCATGTAGTCCGGAGTCCCAAACTGTCATCACCAGAGAACCGTCGTAGCGCAGACTGACTTCAATACGTGAAATACCCAGGCTGGCTTGAGGCGAAGAGTAGGTCCAGATCAACCCCTCAGGGGGTTGTTGAGGTTTGACGAAGACAACGACGGTGAAATCATCGTCCCACGCAGAACTCTCCACCTCCATCTTCACAGTGGAATCCAAAGATCCGTCGAACAGCAAGAAACTCTTCGCCAGGGACACGTCTGGGCTCGAAGAATCGGTGCGAAAGCAGGTGCGGGTCATAAGTGACGTCAGAGAAGGTGAACCTGCCATGATGTCATACCCTCCGGTGACGTCATCGAGCGGCCACATATTAACTGGTTGTGGTTGTGAGGATGGAAGTGTTGCGGTTGGAACAGCAGCAGCCTCAGGGGAAGATTCTGTAGTCTGTATGTTCGCAGGGGTGCTTGACGATTCAGCAGGAACTGTTGTGGGTTCAGTTGTGATAGCAGTCGTGACAGCAGGCATTGTTACCGCTGTAGTTACATCCATGCTCGTGGTTGTCGCTTTGGGTGTTGTTACCGCTGTGATTACATCCATGCTTGTGGTTGTCCCTTCGGGCGTTGTTACCGCTGTGATTACATCTATGCTTGTGGTTGTCGCTTCGGGCGTTGTTACCGCGGTAGTTACATCCATGCTTGTGGTTGTCCCTTCGGGCGTTGTTACCGCTGAAGTTACATCCTTGTTTGTGGTTGTCGTTTCGGGCGTTGTTACTGCTGTAGTTACACCCATGCTTGTGGTTGTCGCTACGGGCGTTGTTACCGCTGTAGTTACATCCTTGTTTGTGGTTGTCGCTTCGGGTGTTGTTACCGCTGTGGTTTCATCCTTGTTTGTGGTTGTCGCTTTGGGAGTTGTTGCCGCTGTGGTTTCATCCATGCTTGTGGTTGTCGCTTTGGGTGTTGTTACCGCTGTGGTTTCATCCTTGCTTGTGGTTGTCGCTTTGGGTGTTGTCACCGCTGTGGTTTCATCCATGCTTGTGGTTGTCGCTTTGGGTGTTGTTACCGCTGTGGTTTCATCCTTGCTTGTGGTTGTCGCTTTGGGTGTTGTTGCCGCTGTGGTTTCATCCATGCTTGTGGTTGTCGCTTTGGGTGTTGTTACCGCTGTGGTTTCATCCATGCTTGTGGTTGTCGCTTTGGGTGTTGTTACCGCTGTGGTTTCATCCATGCTTGTGGTTGTCGCTTTGGGTGTTGTTACCGCTGTGGTTTCATCCATGCTTGTGGTTGTCGCTTTGGGTGTTGTTACCGCTGTGGTTTCATCCATGCTTGTGGTTGTCGCTTTGGGTGTTGTTACCGCTGTGGTTTCATCCATGCTTGTGGTTGTCGCTTTGGGTGCTGTTTCCACGGTGGTAGCCGCGCTGGTGGTAGCGCTCTGTGATGGATCAAACAGTGGACATGACGAACCTGCGCGATGAAGCAAACGGCGACCGTATTATTTCAAAAGTAGCAAGCAAAACAAGGAAGGAGGTGGTAGTCCTGAGTCCCAGATTGTCTTCACCATAGAACACACACACACGGACACACGCATGCACGCACGCACGCACGCATGCACACACACACGCACGCACGCACGCACACACAGTGACACATAACACCAACCCATACACACACACACACACACACACACACACACACACACAGACACACACACACACACACACTCTCTCTCTCTCTCTCTCTCTCTCTCTCTCTCTCTCTCTCTCTCTCTCTCTCTCTCTCTCTCTCTCTCTGTCTCTCTCTCTCCCAAGCACCTGGCTGTTGATCCCAAATATTTGTGCACAGGTCCGCTCCATATTCATTTTCCCTTTCAGTGCCAATCTTGTCTTCAAAAAAGGTTATACAGTTGATTTTGCCAACATATCGTTGTCCGCTCGACTCAAAAAACTCGCCAAGGCGCCAGATACCGCCGATCTGCAATAAAACAGATGAAACACTGATACGAGTGACATATGAAGGACACACGCACGCACACACACACACACACACACACACACACACACACACACACACGAACACACACACGCACACGCACACACACACACACACACACACACACACACACACATATATATACACAAACTCACAACGCTAAACAAACTAAAACTAAAAAAAGTAGGCCTACTCATTTGAATTTAGGGCCTTCAATATGAGCGTGAATTATTCTAAAGAATTACACTTCCTTCAAATGTTGTCAGATAATACACTTTGTCATCACAAACAAAGTACAGAAAAGCAAGTTGTGTCGATGGGCGTCACCCATCCTTTCAGTATGCAATTAATGGACTGCACATGCCACACTTATTTCTCGAGATAGGTGTGACCAAATGACGTCATTTCAGCTTTCGTCATCCGAGACCTTTTTTCTAATCAGTGTAATTTCCCAGTTCTGGGTTCTGCGGTCCTTTTGACTGACTTGACAAGTTGATAAAAGCAATGACATTTTATTTCTGCGAAACAGCTGAGTATGAAAAGAAGAGAAAGCGTGCATAAAAAGACTGGAAGACTTTATGAGCAACAAATTCTCCCTCAGAAAAAAATTAAGATGTCTGCTTTTCGTCTGCTTTGAAGGTATGGACATTTTACATTTTACAGCGCACACGTCAAAATGCGAGTCGCATTGATTGGACAAGCATGTTATTATTATGCTTTTTTCGAAGTACCATAGATTTGTTCGTGAACTGTTTTTCGAGCTGTGCATTGTTACGTTGCAAGAAAAATCCACTTGAATACAAAATCGCAAAGAAAGTTGGATCGTTTGCTCCGGAACTGCGACGTCGATATGCCCCAACAAAGAATTCTAGCTCAAAATCCACATATAGGTTTGGAAAAAATGCTCATAATGTACATAGCACTCCGGTCTTGTTCTTCTCTTTGTCACACCCAGCAGTAAATGCCGACCTGCTCACTTGAAAATGTCATTGTCAAAGTTCTCAAGAATCAAGTGAAATTGCGTGACTCAATTTACCCAAAATAGATCTTTTGGTCGTTGATTTGGAATCTGTCACTCTCTGTTGGACAATAAAAATCGAATCAACTGAAACCAATGTTCAACATGGTTTCATTTGAGATTGTTGTGTGAGCGCATTTCGCCTGTTAATATTCATCACGTCAGGTGAGTGACTGGCTGACCTAGATCACGCTAGTGGCTGCTCCGCCTGGCGTCTGGCATTATGGGGTTAGTGCTAGGACTGGTTGGTCCGGTGTCAGAATAATGTGAATGGGTGAGACATGAAGCCTGTGCTGCGACTTCTGTCTTGTGTGTGGCGCACGTTATATGTCAAAGCAGCACCGCCCTGATATGGCCCTTCGTGGTCGGCTGGGCGTTAAGCAAACAAACAAACAAACCTAGATCACGCGAATACTTTAACTGACAGGCATAATCAGAAAGGAGCGATCCAGTCCCTATTGCGGCTGTTCTGTCTAATTCCCGGGATCGCTTCAAAATGTCCTTTGGTCGAAATTAGACGGTAATAAACCCGTTATTTCTAATATGCTGACTGTTATAAAATGATATCAGACATGTTTCAAAAAGGATATTAGCATTCGCCTGCCGGCCCATACTGATATCTAATTTCTTGACATGTCTGTTATTATTTGCTAATAGGCAGCATATTCGAAATAACTAATGTGTTCATGGGTTTTGATATGTGGTTTAAAATGTAAACCGTACGTTTTCCATGGGCTTCCGCCTTCCGTGTGTGCTTGTGTGCGTGTTTGTGTGTGTCTGTTTTCTTGGAGCCGTGTGGAGTCCACCAACAGTTACTGTCAAAGCAACTTACTTGTAGTGGGCTTTGACCGTCACCTCGCCAGTCTTCCAGGTCGCCATACACCTCCGGACCGTTGTTGACCGTGACATACAGTCGCAGATTGTCGTCCACCGACAGCAAGACGCTGTTGAACTTGCTGGCATCCAGGCTGACCGATGACGTCACGGATCCGATGTCACCGCTGGATCTGGCCACTGTGAATTTGACCTTTCCGTTGACCATCTCTCCCCGAGCACTACCCACTCGGTTGGTTGTCTCTATGGTGCTCTTGTATTCAAAGATCTCTCCGCTGGAAGTCTGGCTATCCGGCTTGAGCCACATGGTAAAGGTGTATCTGTCTTTTCTATCGTCCCTGTCCACCTGGTAGAAGTTACAGTTTTGAATGAATATAAACCTTGGTTATAATGAATAAGGGTGATTCTGGTTTTAACACGTTTTGGGCTAATATTTTCAGATACGCCATTTGTTCAGATAACTGCAATTTCGGTATTAGGGACTGGACAAATCTAGTTTTACCAAGAGGACGATACCTTCATTTCACAGCGGTTAGTAGACGTGATGACATCACATATAAAACAACAAATCCCCCCTCACACACACACACACACACACACACACACACACACACACACACACACACACACACACACACACACACAATTTATCTGGATACTGTTAATTTTGTTTGGATTCCTTGTTGAAATAACTCACACATTAAACTTTTTTCTCTCAAGGAAATGAGCATTATTTTACATTTCAATCATTAATCATGAATCAATCTATAAATTAGTAAAGAATTAAATAAATAACTAAGGACAGGTTGTAAGACTAGGTTGTGCCTAAAATCTATATCCTTATATATTAAATATATATCCTTAAGTATTAAACAGTGTGAGGGTCACCTTAGTCACAGGCTTATAACTCGAAAAGTTTTCGCTCTTTTCTAAAACGGTTTTCACCACTGGATAGAGCATAACAAAACTCTTAAAGAAAATGTAAAAATATGAAAATCATGCAAAGGTGACATGCGACTCATTCCGTTGTGGAGGGTCACAAATGTTGTCCTTAATATATCAAGCAATCAATACATCCATATGTAAGAGGAGCGGGAGAATAACACATGTTGTACATCGAAACCAAAGTCTGCCACCGACGCTTCACCGCCGTCATAGTAGAAAGAGCCATCGCCAAATTTGGAGTCCGACTTGAGCAAGGGACAGATACTTCCGTACACGAATGCAGAATTCGCTGTGTTTCTCTTTTCCCTTTCCCACAGGATGGTGCGTTGTGTCAGGGGCCACTGGCTATTGATGCGACATCGTGATAACTTTGGTAGTGTGGAGACTGAAAGCAAGTTCAAGGTCATACGGAATTATTAGGTACCAGTGTTGGTGTAAATTCACAATACAATACAATACAATACAATACAATGCAATACAATGCAATACAATACAATACAATACAATACGTGTGTGTGTGGATCTTTAATACAGTCATATTATTTTTCTTCAAAAAATGCTTAGGCACACACAGTTGTACCAAGCACACAGGAACAATCATTCTCACTGTTCGCATTGTCTTTCAACATTTTTTTTCAAGAGATAATGAACTTCAGTTCGCTTACGTGTAAACATTTGCGTAAAAGGGCAATCTAACAAAACTGAATTTAAAAAGTAAATTAGAGAGAATAAAATAAAATTAGATAGAGACAGAGACAGACATAGAGGTGAATAGACAGACAAACAGACAGACAGACAGAGACAGAGACAGATACAGAGACAGAGCGATATTTACCCATTAGAATTAAGTACAGGAACTGTGCTCTTGCCATCACGTCTTGGAATACCTACAACATCAAGGAATCACAGAAACTAAACGACAATTCCCCATTGGAAAATGAAAAAAATTGGTTCTGATAAGAAACAGAAATACCCGAAGGATAATCAGTAGTAAAAAAAAAGACCAAAAGGAAGCTAAAAGTCAGAAAAGGTTAAATGAAAAAAATCCGACAAAAACTGAGAAGTGATGCTGTAGAGCCTAAAGAACTGTTCGTAAACTTGTAAGTCACTGGTGACTTAGGACTCTGTGATCCCAAAAAATCAATCACTAAGCGATTACTCTAGCTCAACAGGAAAACTACGAAATGAACCCCCAAAATCAAATAAAGTTGACACAAAAACACAATCATGGAAAGTATACACAACTCAACTCAACTCAGGTCTTTGCCCTTAGAATCACTCATTAAATTAACAGATGCACGATTTCTAAAAAGGTTCCTATATATATCTGAAACCAAACATCGCACCCTGGGTTTGTGCACTGAGAGAATAGGCAGGTGTAGGTAACACTGAGAGTATACTTGAAACCCTGCAATTTGTCTGTGCTGCATAACACCCCCCCCCCCCCCTCTCCCCCGCCCACCTTCTCTTTCGAAAAAAGCAAAGAAAGAGAGCAAACAAGCAAACCAAAACAAGCAAAGAGCCCAAACAAGGAAACACAGAAACAAACAAGCAGACAATCAGCTCTGAGTAAAAGATGCAACACAAGATGCAAACGCTTCATACACCATCACCACTATCATCACCGCCATCACCGCCACCCTCACCCACACCAGCAGCAGCAAACGCAACAACAATAACGACAACCACAACCAACACAACAACAGCTGCAGCACCACCACCACTAACAACACAACCACTACCAACTACAACACGAACAAGACACAACAAACATACACTGTAGTTGATAATACACAATAGTATACACCTAGCATCTTCCTCATCCAAGACTTACTCGCGATCCAACCGCAGAACACCAGAAACTGACCAACAGGCAACACCGCTGAAGGATAGGACACGACAATCAACCGAAGAAGAGATGTGCAAGGGAATCTCGCCCACGTCATCTTTTTTGTCCCATGATTCTCCCCGTATATTCAAGACTATCGAGAGTGCGCCTCCGCCTACATCATCTTTTTTGTCCCATGATTCTCCCCGTATATTCAAGACTATCGAGAGTGCGCCTCCGCCTACATCATCTTTCTTGTCCCTGATTCTCCCCGTATATTCAAGACTATATCGAGCGTGTGCCTCCGCCTACATCATCTTTCTTGTCCCATGGTTCTCCCTGTATATTCAAGACTACATCGAGCGTGCGCCTCCGCCTACGTCATCTTTCTTGTTCCATTGGTTCTCCCCGTATATTCAAGGATATGTCGAGCGTGCGCCTCCGCACCTGGACTCATTAGCTCAATCAATGATTGTGATGCTGTGTATAGTCTCGAACACGGAGGCAATTTATTTCGATCTAGGCGTTGCGGAGGTGCGATACCACACAGTTTTGACTGCTTCATTTCTTGTTGAGTTTTAGCAAAATCCAGACCGTTTTAAATGGTGAAATTTGACATATCTGCGCGGGGCACATCAATGAAAATAATGGTCAGGCTTAGCAGTCCATTTATCGACAAGAAGTCGTGTAGGATGAGATGATAGTAGACGAACATGTTAAAATATGGACGGAGCTACAGCAAATCGGTTTGTATGTTCGTTTACGTGTATATTTCTCGCTGAAAACCACACATGTACCAGATACATACTTTGTGCATCCACATAACCATACATAAAGGCTGTAGGTAGTTCCAAAGAGACACAGTTTGCTTTGAAAGGAGGACACTAACCGTGATGTTGGGGGTAACGCGTTACTTCCGCGGTCCGGAGGTGCGCTCGCGGTATAGCCGAATATTCATCGTGATAATTCCTCCGTGGGAATGTCAATACTGTTTTTGGAGCGATAAAAGAAATTCTCAAACGAAATGTTCATTTCATTGACCCCACCTTATTGTTCGATAATGGTGTTTGCGATTCTTCGAGTTCGCGTCGCAGAAATGAGTATTTGCAGTCGGACGTGTACACAAACAATACAAAAGAAGCACAAACTTACAAAGGGATGATATTGATAACTAATAGACATAGGTCATTGGAAAATGTGTGACTGTACCCAATTATCAATAGCTACAAATACCACTTGAAGGGTTAGTGTGCACACACACCAGACGACATGGTCAAACAAATGTTAAAAAAAACACAACAGAACAAAACACTTGTCCCTCACTATTGAACACTCTCTCTCTTTCACACACACACACGTACACACACACACACACACACACACACACACACACACACACACACACACACACACACATACACACACACACACACACACACTTACACACACACACACGCACGCACACACACACACACACACACACACACACACAGACATGCACACACACACACACACACACGCACACACACGTACACACACACGCACACACACGTACACACACACACACACGCACACACATACACATTCACACACACACACACACACACGCACGCACACACACACACACGAACGCACACACACACACACACACTAACATTCACACGCACACACATACACATTCACACACACACACGCACATACATTCACATGCACACACACACGCGAACGCACACACACACACACTAACATTCACACGCAAACACACTAACACGCACACACACAAACACACACACACACACACACACACGCACACACACACACACACACACACACACACACACACGCACACATACACATACGCATACATAAACACACACACACACACACACATACACACACACACACACACACACACACACACATACATGCACACACAAACACACACAAACACATATATATATATATATAAATCTTAAGGCCTACTTAGGTCGACCCCATGTCGCCCTAAAGCCCCCATTTCACAACACTTTCGATTTAGGGCGACCAAAAATCGGTTGCCATACGGTTTAGCACCTTTTCAAGTCTCCAATTCCATTGGACTGACAATATCGACCCCATGCGCTATCGAGAAGAAAGTGCCCAAAGTATCTTGCTTGTAAATCGCATTAAGTTGGGAGTTACCGTTTGAGCACAAAATTGAATGAGTTTTTTTGAGACTGTGCACGCCGATCTGGCGTGTATTCACCTGCATTTGTAATTAATGTTTTGACCAAGCTCCTCGACGGTTTAGAGGGAAGAAACCGTGCCTTTTCGTGGCGCCCTGTTGTGTGTTGTTTTTTTGAGTGGTTGTCTCCCTTGTCCCCTGTATCCTGTTATTTATATCTTTTGTTTATGACGAAGACAATATCATCTAATCTCATCGACTTGACTCTCATTAGACCTCTGACTGTTGGACTTATTCGTTTTCCTCTGTTAAGCTTTGTGATCGAATGTGGAAGCTACGTTGGGTCAAAGGTCACAGAAGATTTGCGTCGTGCAACGAAGAAAAGAATCGCGATCTTGTTTCCGACTCAGTGCCTCCTTGTTTTTCATTAGACCTGTCATTCTGCTTGCTCGACTTTGTTAGATGTTTGCATGTCTTGTTGCTATTTTCTTTGCTTTTATTATTATTTCTTATTTGCGCTTCGTTTATCTATACAACGTCTTGACCACGGGTCAAAATGTGTGTGTCAGGGGTCAATTGGTTTGACTTGAACTTAACGTTCGTGTTTCTCCGAACGTCTGTGTATCGAAACACAGATACACGCACTCCATGACTCTGTAAGAAGACAAAACATATCGGTAGGTTTGATTTGTTTATGATGAATTTATGACCTATCATGAAGTAGTTTTGTTTTTTGTTTACGTTTGCCAGTTTGCCAGTTCGTTTGTGGAACTTTGCAAAGCAGTGTCGTGTCGTCTGTTTAGGTCTGGGGAAACACCAATGAAAGGAGCCGAAGAATCCCCGAGCGTTTCTATTGGGTTTGCTTTTGATTATCCATGTATAACCTGCTTCCTGCAACTATGGTAACCGGGGATTTATTGCCTGGGGAACATGAGATTTATTTCCCAGGTGCTTGTGAATGAAAACTCGTGAAAATGATGACAGGATAAGATGTTTGATGGGTTGTTGACAGACCAGCTTTTTTGTCGGTCCGAGGGGGAGCATATCGTCTTTTGTTTCATATTTATTGACCAAGGCCGAAGGCCGCGGTCAATAAATATGAAACAAAAGTCGATATGCCCCCCGAGGACCGACAAAAAAGCTGGTCTGTCAACAAACCACCAAACATCGTTTTTGTCATCATTTTGGTAGTGAGAAAATAAGTGCACAATCAACCCAGGGAGCCATGCTTTGAAACACGGGTTCCGTGCTGATAACCACACGAGTCCCGGTTTGATAACCGCTGGCAATCAAAGCTGGCGTGTGAAAGCAACTTTCTGTGTTTTTGAGTTCATTAAATGTTGGGATGAATATGTAAGGTTTGAGGATGCACAGTTCTGTAGGTTCATCTCGGTATTCCACCCCCTCGGCTTTCTGTTGTAAATATTAAGCTGAGTGATCAAATGTGGAAGCTACGTTTGGTCAAAGGTCACAGAAGATTTGCGTCGTGCAGCGAAGGAAAGAATCGCGATCTTGTTTCCGACTCAGTACCTCTTTGTTTTTCATTTGACCTGTCATTCTGCTTGCTCGGCTTAGTTAGATGTTTGCATTATATCTTGTTGCTATTTTCTTTGCTTTTATTATTGTTTCTTATTTGTGCTTCGTTTATCGATACAACGTCTTGTGCACGGGTCAAAATGTGTGTGTCAGGGGTCGTTTTATTTGAACTTGACGTTCGTGTTTCTCCGAACGTCTGTGTATCGAAACACAGATACACGCACTCCATGACTCTGTAAGAAGACAAAACATATCGGTAGGTTTGATTTGTTTATGATGAATTTATGACCTATCATGAAGTAGTTTTGTTTTTTGTTTACGTTTGCCAGTTTGCCAGTTCGTTTGTGGAACTTTGCAAAGCAGTGTCGTGTCGTCTGTTTAGGTCTGGGGAAACACCAATGAAAAGAGCCGAAGAATCCCCGAGCGTTTCTATTGGGTTTGCTTTTGATTATCCATGTATAACCTGCTTCCTGCAACTATGGTAACCGGGGATTTATTGCCTGGGGAACATGAGATTTATTTCCCAGGTGCTTGTGAATGAAAACTCGTGAAAATGATGACAAATTTTTTTATTTGGCCTTAGACATGGGAACTGAATCGCTCTTATCTGAATATGCCTGTCAGTCAAAGCATTCTGGGTCAACCAATCAGAGTCACTCACCTGACGTAATGAATATTCACAGGTCAAATGCGTTCACACAATAATCTCACAAGATAAACCATTTTTGAACATAATGCTGCGTCGCCCAAAACAAATAACGGTTTTGAGTGTGACGAAAAAAAGAACAGGGCCGGAGTGCTATGTACATTATGAGCAATTCTTCCAAATCCATTTAAAAAATATGACACTACCGCATATTGAGCCAGAAGTTTTTGTTATGCCAAATCGATGTTGCAGTTCCGGAGCAAATGATCAAAATTTCTTTGCGAATTTGTGTTCAAACGTGTTTTTCCCATAATATAACAATGCACAGCTCGAAAATATGGCCAAGAACAAATCTACGGTACTTCGAAGAAAGAAGAATAACAACATTCTTGTCCATTACGACTTGCAATTTACCGTGTACGCTGTAAAATCTCCATACCTTCAAAGCAGACGAAAAGCAGACATCTTCATTTTCTTCCAAGGGAGAAATCGTTGGTCATAAAGTCTTGCAGGACCCAAACATACTTCTGCACGCTTTCTTTTCTTGTCATATTCAGTTGCTTCGCAAAAATAAAATGTCATTGGTTTTCTCAACTTGTCAAATCAGTCTAAACGACCGCAGAACACAGAACATTACTGGGAAATGACACTGATTGAAATACGAAAGATCTTCGATGACGAAAGTATATTCCTGAGACGGTCCTTACAAAAATTGGGACCAGTCAAACACACGGTTAGGGAGTTATTGGTGTGTATAGGATTCGGTCGATGTGTTTGTTTGTTTGTTTGTGTTCGCATATAGATCTCAAGAATGAACGGACCGATCGTCACCAAACTTGGTGAACAGGTTCTATACATTCCTGAGACGGTCCTTACAAAAATTGGGACCAGTCAAACACACGGTTAGGGAGTTATTGGTGGATTAAAATTATACAAGGAGTTATAGAGGGACATCTTAATGGTCAAAGGGAAATAACCATTCTCACTCAGTCACTGCCACCAACTGAGAAGGTTATTTCCCTTTGACGGGGGTGTTTTTCCTACTTCGGAGGAACTTCTTGTTTATGAAGAGTGTACAGTATCTGACAGCATTTGAAGTGTCATTCTATAGAATAAGTCGCCGTTATTTCCAATTTTTACTTTGTCTTGTTAATTTGTAGCGTGATAAACAAAAAGGGTCCCTGTCTGAACGGTATAACATTTAGAGGGTCACCTAGAATCAGTCCTGATTGGTCAAAAAGTCATATGGTGCACTGAAATGGTAATAAAGTTGCATGAATAGACAAGCAAACTTAAAGCAAAACAATAAACAATCAATCAATTCAATTCCCCCCCCCCCCCCCCCTCCCTTTCACACCCACCCAGAGTTGTGAGCTTTTGCCCTAACCGCTCCGACTTCGACCGGATCGAACAGTGTCTCCAATTGATTGATCAACGGAAATGGAAAGATTCAGAGCTGCATTCGTGTTTGCTACAATTATGGAACTACGATTTGCTACAATTATGGAACTACGATAAGTCGAATTTTATAACATGAGCAATGTATAAAAGAGAGAGAGGGAGAGAGGGGGGGGAGAGAGAAAGAAAGAGACAAAGAAATAGAGAGAGAGAGACAAAGAGAGAGAGAGACAAAGAAATAGAGAGAGAGAGAGAAAGAAAGAGAGAGAGAGAGAGAAAGAGAGAAGGAAAGAGAGAGAAATAGAGAGAGAGGGAAAGAAAGAGAGGAACAGGGGGGTAGAGAGAGAAAGAACAAAGAGAGAGACAGAAATAGAGAGAGGGAGAAAGAGAGAGAGAGAGACAAAGAAATAGAGAAAGAGAGGGAGAGAGAAAAAGAAAGAGAGAGAGAGGGAGAGAGAGAGAAAAAGAAAGAGAGAGAGAAAGAAGGAGAGAGAGAGGGGGGTGGGAGAGAGAGAGAGACAAAGAAATAGAGAGAGGGAGAGAG
>NC_090245.1:5001228-5071228 GCF_037325665.1 Littorina saxatilis | reverse complement strand
TTTACAGAAACCCTTCTGCTATTGGTGACTGGTACGATGACCTTATCGAGATGATAGATACAGTGTATAAATGTAAACCTCACGCAGACATCCTGTTACTCGGGGACTTTAATATTGACTTATTAAAACCTCAGCCTCGATGGGATGGGATTGTATCATCACTAGGTTTCAAGCAGCTTATAACTTTACCTACTAGAGTCACAGAAACTTCATCTACTTTGCTTGATCACATCTACTCAAACAACCACTTCTCAGTACTAAATGCTTCACTCGCAGATCTTAGCATTAGTGATAATTCTCCAATATTCTGTACTAAAACCACTAAAATGCCAAAATCAAATCATAAAGGTCACACAGTCATATCTTTTCGATCCTGTGGTCTATTCATAAAAAGGTGGAGGGTGGATGTTAACAAAAATGGCCGCCAACGCTGCACAGAACTGTGTACCAAATTCTGTACAGCGAAGGCGGCCTGAATCCTGACCTACACTGCTTGCGCGCACCTCACTATGTCATTCAACGTTTGACTTCAGCCGGGGTAACTTCCGGTCGGCTGAACAGCGCTCACGGCTAAGCAATCTCCTATTAGTCAAAGCAGGCGAAGTGGGGGAGACCGTGAGAAAACACACACACACACTTACGTGCAAAACATTATCCATCAGCTTAGCCGGATTTCGTACCTCCGTTACCTTCTAAGACAACAGCTAACCCTCAGCCACGATTAAAAATCCATTTTCGCCATAAAAACTCGTCCTTTCATCTGCAACACAATATTTGAGCGCATATACACGGTTCTCACGAAATCAAAACAACCATGCGGACCCGCCATGTCTGTGCCGAATTGCTCCACGTGACTTTCAATACAAAACTAGTAAAACCAACAACACCTTTTTTTCATCCATCGTGTTATTTCCACAATTCATGAAATCTAAGCTTATGTTAAAAATAAACTATGTGCAAAGCAAATACTAACATATTTCATTGTTTATGTTATGAGCAAGTCACATCTTCAATCTGCAATTCGAGTGATGTTTTAGTCGATTTGTGTTTTTGAGATGTTTTGGGTAAAGAGACCACGTGCTGTTTACACGCCTAAAGTTTACGCTGCTTTCTTCTGGATTTTGCGATGGCACAAGCAATGCTAACTTTGGTGAGTATGATAAATATATTTTGTTTTATTCATAACACTCGATGTATGTGTCCTGGCATCTGTCTCTTATTTTCTGTGACTGTATTTTTACGTGTGTTATTTTCACGATCGATGCTTATTCACACGAATACCTCGGCTTATTTTCACAAACGTAAAGGGACCTTACTCTCGCATTGTTTACATTCGAGTCTCGAACGACTTTGAAACATTTATGTCGATGCGAAGGTTGCTCTTTCGTGTTTTTGTCTGTTTCTGTGTTCGCAGTAATCCTACTGTACCTCGGGAACTAATAATCTATTGCTTACGAAAGGTCTGTTCCCTGTTATTTCGGCAATTCACTAAATCGCTACCTAATTTTCGATCGAAAGTGTTTCACTTTCATGTCAGTGTCTTGTCTTGTCTTTCCGTTATTGCCCACAATCAGCAATAGTGATTACTTCGGCAGTGTTAGTACACAAGCTTTGATTGTCCTATTGCGATCGAGTAGATTTCGTGATCTCTGTGACATGCAAATAAGCCAGTAGCATGTGGTTGGGGTGGTTTAAAACAAATGGTTACGGTGGTGATGATGTGACATCTCCCAGAAAAATCAAACAAGGAGACAAGTCTGGTGCTTTTGAATAACACTCTTTTAATAAGTTCGCACCTAATTAGTTTCATGTTAGGGCAAGAAATCTGGGTAAACTATACACACACAAGAATATCTATACATACCTGTAGTAGAATCATCATCACAAAAGAAAAAATCAATGTATTGGACACCAGTACAGTTTTTCACACCCTCACACATGATTTATCATGCAGTTAATCCTGACATTGATTGAATGTGAAAATTCATTTTCTCGTCCAATATAATTCATATAGATAATTTAAGTTGGTTGATTTGTACTCTTCAAACAACTTCAAACGTTAATCATTAAGTTGATTAACTCAAAATTAAATGTATTTTAAACACTAACCTCATGATTCTGTAGATTTGGAAGCAGAGTTGTAAAGGAGATTGAGAATGAGAACACATTAACAATTTAATTAGTAGACATGAAGCATGTGAAATTTGTGTATAAAAAGGGTATAAAGAAAACCCCGTGTGCTCCTCTGTTCAATCATATTACTTCATCAGCACCATTTTAATGTTGTTCACTACAAAATTGAAATCATTGTAAAGTAATGCATTTGACTACAATTAAATGCTGCTGTGTGTGATGTATGTAGCATCTTTTGGTCAATCAAGTAAGATTCATTCAGTGATGATCAAAGATGGAACTTACTGTCATGGTTTTATCATCAGCCTACACTGCCCCAGTAGCTAACACAACCTTAATTTGAATTAAATTACAGGCAACACGTGCACAGACCCTACAGTGCTGCGGCTGTTCAAGGAACAGCACCTGTCAAAGTGTCAGATGTTCCTGTAAGAACAACATAACCCGATGCACAGACTGCGGCAGTAAGAAGTGCAAAAACAAGGGACTGGTAACGACAGTGAGCAATTTGTTGTGTTTTGGAAAGTGTGAAGTCTTGCTCCTTCTCTGATAAAATGACAGTCAAGTTGAGAAATGTAATAAATTCTGAAATGTAAACAGATACTGTTTTATTAATACATTTACAGTGTCAAATAAAATTAGCATGACATTCTTTGAGAGTTTTACCAGCACATGGTTTGTTGTAACTGTAACTGTAAGTCTGTTTTGAAATGGAAGCATTGGCATTGATTTAGTTTGAATTAGTGGTAGTATGGCTTCTCATACATGTGTGTGTGTGTGTGTGTGTGTGTGTGTGTGTGTGTGTGTGTGTGTGTGTGTGTGTGTGTGCTCATATCCTTATTCTAAATTTAAAAAAAATAAAAATTAATGGGCTGGGTAAGAATCATCTCTACTCTAGAATGTAAATGACAGAATCATAACATTTTCTGAAAAAATTCTAATGAAACATCACTGCTACTGATAGCTTGTGTTCTTTGAGATATATACCAGTACTATCTCTTATCATGCTCAGGATCATTGAGTCCATTTTCAACTCATTTCATTATCAGGAACAGGATTTGAACGCTGTTCATGAGGTAGCTACAACCTCTGCTCTGAATGCAAGTACAACCATCCACATTCCGTATGCAGCAGAGAGCCAGAGGAATTCTGGAGAAACGCCGAGGAACCTGAGGCTGGAGGTGGCTTCTGCAGCTGTCAGGGCCGAAGAGGCTGCCGCTGGTGATGCTGTGAAGGTAAGATCCTTACTGATACAGTTGAACACAAAGTGTGTGTGGAAGTGTCATTGAAAAACTTGTGAATGTTTCCAGTTATTTGTTTTGTCTTCTGGTGTACATCTTAAATCTTGTCATTGGCTGTAAGTTGACACCACATGAAGAACACAGTCTTTGACAATACTTCACCACAGACACAGAATAGTTCAGCATTCATAGACAGCTGTTTGTTCAATTACAGCTGTAATTGTGTACACAACTTGATGCATGTCACTCTGTGGCTCTGTTTGGCTCCTGCCTACCTGCACAATAAAAGATGATAATAAAATAAGAATTACACATGTCTTAAAATCAATGTTCAATTTGGGTTAATTATTTTCAATATTGATAATATAATCCTATCAACAGTATCATGAATTTTAATGATATTTGATTGCACTGTGACAATACTAAAAAAACAAAGAAATGACTAGTAATAGTAGTATGTGTATGAAAATAGATGATGTTATAAAACAAGTCTAGCTGGATTTTGGAGAGCTGGAAGATTTTTGCCCCAAACCACGGGGCAATCAACAAGAGTGCTCATCTGCAGAAACACATGAGCGTGGTGAATAACTATATCTGATGTGTATCAGTCGAACTATCAAAGACGCACCTGCACCACAAATCATGTGACCTCATCCAGAACACATTGTTAGCCATCTGTGGGGCAGCAGTGATTACTTCATCACATTCTGAACTACGATGAGTAAACTTTCAAAGGAAAAGGGCCACATGTTGATCGCACATGGCATATCATACAAAAGCATGCACATCTGAGTTAGTAATTATATTGATTGCTGGTCAGCAGTGCTGTGCTAGAGCGCCGAGAAATCCTAACATGGTTATTTGTGGAAAACGGCTATTCGGCACAAAAAGTACCACTTGATTCTTTGTAATCTAGCCCGCACTACCCTCTCTCTACATCCCCATCTCCTTTTCATGGCTGCTGTATAATTATGTTCTTCTCTCTTTGCAGGAAGCTCTCGCTACACTGACTGCAGTGGAGAAAGATGCAGTGCTTCAGAGGATGGCACAGAAGGACCCCTTGTACGTTTCTTGCTTCATCCGTGATGTTCATGCCCATGTGAACACTGAGCGTGTTGATAACAGTGACGTTCCTGGGTGGTGTAGGTGTGGCCACTGTGTGACCATGGAATCACAGAGAGAGAGATTGTGTTGTGGAAGGGAGGATGAATGTGTGACTAGCACACCAACATTTTTTGACTTGTGCATGAAGCCATCGGTTGTAGAGGTATGTGGTGTGCAGAATTATGGATATACATATCACCGCAGCAATCCTGAATTCAGCAATAGAAAATTACGTTCTGCTGCATACAGGTTCTACACCTTGTGGCAATGGGGCAGCTTGGGTGCCAAACATCGTGTAGTGCTACCGTCCTGTGTGGTTGCCAGAATAAGGTGGGCCTTCCCTGATCCCAACCAGTCATACACTGGCTACCAGTCATGCAATGAATAAAAGTTTTCAAGACTTGTAACAGCTAGCATTGAAAAGGTTGATGGTAGTGTTTTCTTCTCACTTTACCTTTAGTAGACATAACCAAGCTAGGAGAAGGTAACTCTCGTGGAAAATCGGAAGTTCCCAAAACAGGGAGACAAAATTACACGCTTTCACCTTGTGCAGTTAGGCAGTCAGAACGTATTTTTTGCGTAGTTTTTGGTGTTAAAATCTGACCTACGATTTAAGAGCACACATCAGCCTCGAGGTGCAGCGCAATTTTGACGAATTTGTAGCCTTTTCTTATTGAGTATTTTTTCTGCAAAATATATTCAGGATCATCAAGACTTGAAAAATAAAGTGCACCCTGCTGAAAATACGATTTCTTGGTGGTTCGTTCGTTACTAATAACCGTCCTGATCACTTACATTAGCACCAGAGTGTGCGAAAGACTCAAAAATGCAGATGAAACACACCAACCTCGCTACTTCAGAGCTATTTTTAGCGTCCTCAATCACTAACTATTTTTCTATCAAATGCTTACGTAAAACCATAACGTCAAAACATGTTTGAATTTGTGTTTGCAACAATGTTCATCAAATTATTTTACGAACAACAAAACCACTGTAATTGGGAAAATGTCTTAATTCGCTCAATAACAATGGGTTCTTTCATACGTTAAATCCGGAAAGTCATATTTAGCATCATAAAGAATTGTTCATAAACCTAAAAAAACACTAAAGTCTTTTTCAAAAACTATAGTCTGTTTCAATGACTTTCAGCAATTTTCCACATTATAAATCGAGATATAGACACATTGAAAGAAATTTGGTTTTCCTGATCACGAATCATTGTGTGAAACTTTCTTTCATGAACTGTATGTATTTTTCTAGAAAAAGGCCTGTCCTCTGTTTTGGTGCACTCTGTTTAAAAAAAAATATATATATATACACTGCCACCATAATTCCTATTTATTTGAATGAATGTCAACTTCAAAAAGATTGTTTTAGAGTGCCGAATAAAAAAAATCAATGCATGACGAATTTGAAAAAACAGTTGCTTTAGACATGTCATGAAAACATTTTAAATTCTAATAACAAAGAAACGTTACGTAATCAATATTTTATCTGATTCTTGAACATTTCATGAATCCAATAACATTGATGGGCCATGTTTATTCTGGTAATGCAATCACAATGATAATTGAAGAAAATGGGTCAATTAGGCAGTATGCTTTACTGAAACGAGCTGGACCTGTCTCAATCTTTGGATTTAACCTAGCACTTCAAGTCTCAATGTAGGCTGGTTTTTTTTAGTGTTGATCTGTTAGTTTCAGACCAACAGATGGTTAAATGGATTTTTTTAATCTCTTGGCAGACTTGTTTTTCTGTCTTGTTGGAATAAGTTGCTGAACATTGCTTTATCTGACATTTAGTCAAATATGTATTCCAAACTGATGACACATACTTATTTTTTGCTTGATTTGGGAGATCCATTATTCAAGAGACATCACAGCTACATCCAAAATAGTGTGGTTGATTGATGTAAAAACACTTTTCCACCTTAGAACATGTTCTTAACGGGTGATAAGTGCATTTGCAGTCATGCATTTCATATGTACTATGTATTTGATAGAATATTCCTCTTCTTTATGATATTCTAGGCAACCGCTGCAGTTTAGTATATTTGTTTTATGGCAGTGTCACAACGAGAGAGATTGTGTTGTGGAAGCTTAGGAAGGCAACCAAACAGGATGGTGGCACTACACGGGCGTTCTTTTTACAATATTTGGTTTGTTTGCTTAACGCCCAGCCGACCATGAAGGGCCATATCAGGGCGGTGCTGCTTTGACATATAACGTGCGCCACACACAAGACAGAAGTCGCAGCACAGGCTTCATGTCTCACCCAGTCACATTATTCTGACACCGGACCAACCAGTCCTAGCACTAACCCCATAATGCCAGACGCCAGGCGGAGCAGCCACTAGATTGCCAATTTTAAAGTCTTAGGTATGACCCGGCCGGGGTTCGAACCCACGACCTCCCGATCACGGGGCGGATGCCTTACCACTAGGCCAACCGTGCCGGTTTTTTACAATATTACTGAATTTCAGACTACCAACTACTGTATGTTAGGAAATGAAATGTTTACTCCTCGAGAAAAGCACACCACATACCAATTCTTATGACATTTTTTTGACAGTGTTTATAAGTATGTATTTGCATTGTTCTGTTTATGATCTAATGTTCCTGTCTGAACAATGTAATATTTACAGTCAAAACAGTACATGATACATGTACTGTCAATGTACGAATAAGGTAGATGAACTTACTGGAGTGTTTCCCACGGCTTTCCTGTTGCTGGAACACAGTCCATGCCCCAGGATTCTTTCTCTGGGCCTTTCCCAGGTTGCGCAGGTAGAGTCCAGTGTCAGTCAGCCTGGCTGTGTGATTTCCTACCCCATATACCCCGTCCAGGCAAACGCAGAGAAGATCTGTAACGTCAAAAAAGATCTATTCCATTTTTTGACTGACATTTCCATGAATTATCTGTCATCGAAAAGTAAATAGTACATGTGCTGACTTTTTTTTCATAACAATTAACATATTTCATTTTTACAAATATGTATGCATGGAATAAAATGAAAACAAAATGATGATTGTGAAACGTTATAAAACTATATAAATAAGAACTCGGTGTTTTTATATCAGTGTCAATGTGCACACATATAATTACCAGGAATGTAGGAGTATTCCTTAGCCTCCATACGCTTGTATGCGACCCATTCCTTGGTTCGTCGCGACAGCTGGCAGTTGATATATGGGTTTCCATTTGAGGACAGTTGGTCTGCACGTGTCAGGTTGTGGTTGTGATCCAGGATCGCAATCATGTTCCTGAAACAATTGTCAGAGCATTTATCAACCTGCAAACAAAGGAAGTAGGCAGGAATGACAATGTCCACAATGAGAAAGAAGAGTAAGTTTTTGCCAGTCATAAAATGAAGGGGCTTATAAATACCATGTCAATATGTTGTGCCATAAAGTTGTTCAGTTGGAAAAAAGGATTAGTCACTAATAAAAACAAAAATAGGAATTTGAAAACACACGAACACATTCATAAATGTGTTTGTAACATAAAAAGGTATCAGTTGCACATGTTTACATTGAACTTTGGTGGTGACAGCTTGGTTTGAAACAAATCAAAAATATTGTATATACCTGATGCAATATCCATCATAGGAGAACTGAATTCTTTTGGGTGCGTAGTGCAGTAGCGTATGGGAGAAAAAGTTCTCTACTGAGGAGGTGTGTCTGGCTCTGCTGTAGTACTCCAAGGATGCCAGGAGGTTTGGATTCATGATGATCTTCCTGTTGACACAAATATAGAAATATGTTAGAGTTGTCCATTTATATTCTGCCACCCCAAAAATTGTTCACACTGACTTTCACGTATGGAAATATAGTTTCAGCATTGTCAGTTGTATGAAATGTAATGACATCTATTTCAGTTCAATGAAACAAACATTGTATTTGTACCTGTTCCTGTTCATAGGGAGGGGAGAGAGGGGGCTTTGGATAGGTAGAAAGACAGGAAGTGAGTTATGTTTGTGTATGAAGAAACATATAAATACATGTTTGTATCTTGTGTGGGCTGTTGTAATGCCCTGTAATAAAGTTAGATTGATTTTGAGTAATTTTCATTTCCTCACTTACTTTTTTGCGTGTGAATGCACATATGTACGCATGCTTGTGTCCGTGTGAATTAAGTTTACCGAAAGGCTTCACCATCCGGACTGCCTTCTATGAGTAAGGGCAGACTGGCATCTTTATCAGGGGCGTGGTGGCATCTGCCAACAGTCCATTCATGGATGCCTTGTACATGCCACAGTAGTCCAGCCCACCTTCGGTCCATTTTTTCTTGGTCGCCTTTACAGGCAACTGCACAGGACCAAAAGTGGGCCACTGTTGGCTTTGCCCATTTCTTCAGGGCTCTGCAATCCTTGTTTTTGGCACCAGTCAGGACCCTGGTTAACAAATGAAAAAAACCACATCACTATTCCGTCTATCATTTAAAATATGATATTGATAACAGTTCTCTTACACAATAAACAAAGCAAGCTTCTTTTTAAAATCTGAATTTTGTCCACTAAAAGTCAAACATTATCGTATTCTGTGTACATGGTCATACGTACGGCATCAGGAAAACAAAATTGGGTTGACACTAAATTTGTCAGAGAACCTGTACATACATTTCTGCAATGTTTTTCCCCTTGTGCCATAGGTCCATTGAATGGAAAATGGTGTCCTCTTCACCTGGAAGTAAAAACAGATTCTGTATTTCACAGCTGCATGTGTATGTTCTATGTATGTATATATGATCATCTAGTTTTTGTTCAAAAAGTAGACATGCAAGCTTTTTGTTTGTCAGTCTTCCTTGACCTCTCTTGATTTGACACATACTTTACAGTTTCTCAATATCTTAAAACATAAACGGCTTTGTTTCAAAATAGTTCTTTCTTTAGGCATAAAATTATGGCACTGGTTTTGGTCACATTTGATCCCATTAATTTTGTCAGTACCTAAGGCAGCTTTGATGACAGAGCTGGCATCCGACACAATTTCTTCAACTTGAAGATCTTTCATGGCAGGCAACCCCCTCTGGATGTTGTGGTACTCCATGGTGGCTGACTGCCTGTTTGTTGAGCGGTGGTCACAAAACTCTGCATGGACAATTGCTTTTGTGTCATATTCCATGAAGACTGTGGTAGCTTTGGACGCACAATATCCTGCAACAGCACATACAGCCAAATTCAGTTATACAGGTACCATGATTGGTTGCAAGTATTGAATTGTTCAAATGTGCACATGTATTGCAAGATATGACACATGCAATAGTATTTCTAATGCACTTTTCATTGCTTAGTTACAAGTGTTCATTCACAAAGACATGAAATTGAACAAGTAAGCAGAAGTAATACTTGACTGACCATATTGTTACAATCTTTTTTAGTCTTTATGTGGAAAGTATCTAGTTTTCATTGTGAACATGTTTCTAAGTGTTAAAATCTGTGACACACACAGTGACACACACACACACACACATTTAGTCAAACACATTTTATTTACAAACCTGGGGAGTCAAACCGTGTGTCCACAGCAACAACTTTTGCCCGAGTTTGTGTACGTGTTTCTTCCATTGATTTGGAATAATACGTTTTCAAGGGCTTGTAAAATAGCCGCTGCAACTTGAAAAATGTTGACCTCGCTGGAAAAGCAAGTTGCAGGAACTTAGCAAACTGTGCCATCTGGTGGTAAGTTAGGCCCGCCAGCAGTGTGCACAGCACCAGCAGCTGACCTGTCAAACTTTTGGCCCCATACCAGCGGGTAGAGGACCAGGTGTTCTTGTGCTGGTTCTGTGCAAATAAAATTTATTTATAAATAATCATGAAGTGATGCAGCATGCGTTACATTCAATAGGATTTAAGTAAGGGGCTGATAAACACATAATTTTGACAATGATATAGAGCAGGTCAATTGAGCATGGGTGTTTTTATAATCACATGTTACTGTTAAGATTGATAAAAAAATTCCACTTACCATACAATAGTATTCAAATCTTACTCCACCACCTGCAGTGGATTTCTTCGTCAATGTCACGCCTAATGCTGGAGCTCCACAGTTGTCACACGGTAATCTTTTCACAGTGTTGACAAGGACCGTCTCGTCAACAATATACCGCTTGTCAGCAATAGCTGCATTCAGGAACATTTTTGCATATTCATTGGGTGTCCTCAGCCTGTAACAAAATGAATTACTCAAATAGTTGTAGCCCAGGCTCTTGGTATGGACCTTCGTTCTGTTTCTGTATTTAATTGTTGCGAAATGTCTTTCCAAGCTTATTGACTCTATAAGTAGGCGCAATGGTTAACTAAAGAGAACAAAATACCAAGCACACAATGATACATCTGCATGCAAAAACAAGTTAATTATTCATATACAACAAAATGTGGTCCATACTTGGGGCCCTTGATCCTCACTAATCTCTTCAAAATAAACATAGAAATGTGACAGTATCCACATTTTGTCTTCATAGGGGAATTATTTCCAGGTCTTTGGGTGATGACAATTAAGCAATACAAATTATATTTATATACATCCAAAAGGTCAATTTTTAAAAATGTGCAAGCAATGTAAACTTACTGCTCTTCCTCATCAGGTTCATTTGGTTCATCGCCACCTTCCTCGTCTTCCTCCTCGGAGGAGTTTCCCTCATACATCAGATCATTGAAATCTTCATCCTATTGTAACCGGACTTGTTTCGTGTCCGTATCCTACATTTTAGGTTGCAAGGGGAGGCTGAAGATTACCGAGGAGAGATGTCAGTATCTCTGGTCCTAAAGTATGCGGTGTGTGAAAATGTATACCTCGCGTTGTGTTCAATCTAAACTTAGTGTCACTACACCCGCTGACCGACCTCGGTGTTCAGAGGAAACCTTGTGTGTTTTTCTCTACTGGACCACTAGAATGTATGTGCGTTATGCGTGGATGTTTTCATCACGTACAGCTTTTACATGGATTACACAACAACAACAAAAGTTAAGGTGAGAGAGAGAGGTTTTTACATACAACATACAACATGAAATCAGGCTCACACACTTACATCCAGTCGCCGACGCAACGCACGCTCACGCTCACACCTTTACTACTTTATAGACTAAAACGAAGGAAAACAATTACATGGTTTTATTAATTCCTTTAGACATCACGATACGCAGGACAAAACAGAGTCAAACAATGCATCATGATACAAATATTGGTAAACCCTAGTCCTTACCTAACCTTAACTACCCGCCTACGATTAATTACCTATCGGTTAGTCTTAGCCTACCTACCTATCTTTGTTACCCGAGTACAGTACTTTTCAGTACTATTAAGCATGTTAGTCAACTAAGGTAATCACCTATGCTTGTACTCTACAATACAAGACTGTTAACTACGCACACAAAACAGCCTGAGCTTTTGCAGCACAGAGCAAACGAACGAACAACCCCTTAATCTAACATAACATTGCAGGGCTTTTCAGCCGAGCATAACGTATAACGTACGTGCACAACAACAGTACGAACATAACAACTCAAGACCTTTCAGCCGAGTATGACATACAACACACGTGCATCACAATACACTGCTTTGCAGCAGTAGACCACTACAAACACTCAACAACTTAAGGCTTTTCAGCCGTGTATGACATGTAACACACGTGCATTACAATACACTGCTTCTGCAGCAGTGCAACAGTACAAACATAACAACTCAAGGCCTTTCAGCCGAGTATGACATGTAACACACGTGCATTACAATACACTACAAACACTCAACAACTTAAGGCTTTTCAGCCGTGTATGACATGTAACACACGTGCATTACAATACACTGCACAACACAGGACGTTCACAACAGAAGACAAAAAAAAACTAAAGTTCTACATAACTGAGGACAGCTAAAGAGTCGGTACTTGTTCAGTACCGGACTACAGAATACTTCTGTCAAACAGAGACATAGTACACACTTGTGCAGCGTGTAAGAAAGAGAGAGAAAAAGACGAGGGAAAGAGAGCAAGCACTTATTCAGCGCTGACTGGCGAGACTCGCAGAGCCGGCCTCTTTTATAGTCTCTCAAAGACTCGGTACCAATCTTCTGTGATAGCTGTGGGCTGGCTGTAAGGGAGGGGATGGGGGTATCTACAGGAAAGGTGGGGGTGGCTAGAAGGAAGGTGGGGTCACTGAGTACCTGCAACTCTGAGCTAGTGGGGCTCTCCCGCTACACTCCCCCCTCCTTAGACATAATGTGCCCTCACATTAGTCAAAAACAAATGACTAGACATCAGTAAATGCATCCACAAAATCAAAATAATACATGTTTAAACACAGCAACATCATCAACAATCGAACCAGTTTTTATTAGACAATATTTTGACAATCAGATAATGCTGCATATCCATGGGAAAACAACCCAAACACAACTACAGCAAAAATCCAATCTTGATCAGTCAATTTTCTCCACAGAGAAAAAGTAACACAATGTCAACACTATCATACAACTAAAATGCAACCTTCATCCCCATCAACCCGTTTAGTTGATAATATAGGATTTATCTTTCAAGTCAATGTGCGCTCTTGTATGCACAAGCTTAATACTCACAAAAAAAACTCTCGCTCACGGCTTTACAGTAAAGGCCTCTTACTATATCACCACGTCATGAGTTGGATACGAGTTCATTACCCAAAATATATGTGTCAACTATAATTCCCGTTCATCAATTGTAGGGGTTTCTGCGCCTAAATCGTAAATAGGTAGCTTTACGGGCCAATGGCACTGAGGGCTTAACTTTGGACTTTTAACCGACTACTACTCAGACTTTACTGATCTCCAGAAATAATATGTGATGAAGATGGGGAAAAATCGCAACGATACACATGGGTTACGATACACTCGCGAGTTTATATGTGCAAGATATTATTTAGCCCAGTTGAAGGCTAATACTAGTAGCATATATTGTTCATTAGCTGAATCAGTCAAATTCAGCCTACCGAGTAAACGATCATTCAAAAATTTTAAATCATGTTAATTTCACACAAATACAAAAACAGCTCTTTAAAACATCAGCAGTTCATGACAAACCCCGCTTAGGTTTTAATGGCATAAGTGTCTCCAGAACGTGACACAATTGAAAAAATGTACAAACTCTCATTGCGTATACCATATAATTATTCCTGAACATCATGACTCACAACCGAAACTTGAGTTGTAACGCGAAGAGGTAGGGCCGTCAAAAGAGCCTTCGACTGCACCCTTACGTTACACTTGGTACCTCGATTTTGAAGCGATGGCTGTTCTCTGCTAAAGAGGGCGATGGCGGTGGTGATGACGTCATTCGGCCAAACTCTTTGAGGACTGAGTTCATCCAGGGTGACATCCCACTCTCATGGCTGCTCGTCGCTCTGTCACGGGCGGGGCGTCCTCATCACGGCGTGTGGTCGGGACTGCATCCACGTCACTGGGTAGAACACTGGGCTGCTTTGGGGGTTGGTAGGATAGCAACCATACTTTTCAGCATTGTGCCTCCTATGTAGACAACAGACCCGCTGGAACCGCTTCTCCCTCCCGTCTTGATGACACGTCTTCTGCTCTTCTCAATAAGGCGTACACCTGAAAGTTCCTTCCTTACTTCAACCCCTCTTTACATATGGCTTGTTTCACAAACATATTTACAAGAGCCTCGGTTCTCTTACAAACCACGATCGGCGGTTACAGCTTCTGTTACACTGTTACCTAATCCGTACTCCCTTTTCTTTTCCTGCCTCAAACTTCAGTGACCTTTCCCTCTATCCACAAATTATCCCACTGCATTAAAAATGTTCTGATAGCTGAGCTGCTGCACTGTAAAACGTCATTCTTAAGAGTCAGTTACGTCTCCCATTTCCTCAGTGAAACAGAGTCAAGAGAATGTTACTAGATCCCCCTGTTGGAGTATAACCGGCCAACTCCTCATGAGACCATCCAGAAAACCCGGCGGTCCGGTCACTTGTGCAGAACTACTGACCTCGCAAGATACCAAAGGAAACTGTGATCAGACCTGTTGACACCCGGATCTCGGCTCTGTCATTTCTGTCTGAACCACCTCGTTCCTTCCCCTTCTCTACTGCTAGAGATGTACCAAGCGACTGCCTCCCGCACACCAGGATAACATGTAGAGGACTGAACAGTATTTATAAGGGGTTTCCTCGGCCGCCTTATCTGCCCTGACCAGTACACTGTATACCCCCCGCTGAGTAGTTTCGTCTTCACTTACGACCTCAGGGTCAACCAACGGAACTTTCTCGCCTTGCGGCGAGCCAAAGTTTCTTTGCGTAACGCCGGCTAAACCCCTGTCAGCTAAGCTTACGGAACTCGCATCACTACAAGTCACTACTCATGTTTCTGACAACAGACTCCACTCTTCTCTCTGACAACTTCTCTACGGGACCCTCGACAACCTTACACGTTCCCAAGGGTAGCACAGGCCTTGTGCTCCACTTGGAAATCATAGGCGCCTAAAGGAGCTAGAATATCCACCTAGCCACAATCCCCTTCTCAGTCGAGTTCTTACTAACCCCATAACACACGAAATGTCAAGGTGTCTCGCAGAATGAACCATCTCTTATCTTTCACCACCTCGCGGCAATGAATTCAAAGTAACAGCAGTTTATACAAATACAATAACAACGTCTGTTTACATCTGCTGAACTGTGACTCGCCATCGTCACTACTGCTTTCACCAGGAACATTAAAAACATTGCTTCTACGTCTAGACTCTCTTCTGTTCATTTACCTTGGAACTCTACTGTTCTGTGCCAACCAACTTGGTACCAACAGCCTAAGAAAGCCTAAAACAGCACCCATCTTGCAAACTTACAAGAACACACAACACACAACTGTACGCAATGAAAACGCTCCTGCGAAATTCTAGTGTCACGCTAACTCCGACATCTAAACACAAACGAAATCCTGAGGTCACGGCACCACTTTTGTAACCGGACTTGTTTCGTGTCCGTATCCTACATTTTAGGTTGCAAGGGGAGGCTGAAGATTACCGAGGAGAGATGTCAGTATCTCTGGTCCTAAAGTATGCGGTGTGTGAAAATGTATACCTCGCGTTGTGTTCAATCTAAACTTAGTGTCACTACACCCGCTGACCGACCTCGGTGTTCAGAGGAAACCTTGTGTGTTTTTCTCTACTGGACCACTAGAATGTATGTGCGTTATGCGTGGATGTTTTCATCACGTACAGCTTTTACATGGATTACACAACAACAACAAAAGTTAAGGTGAGAGAGAGAGGTTTTTACATACAACATACAACATGAAATCAGGCTCACACACTTACATCCAGTCGCCGACGCAACGCACGCTCACGCTCACACCTTTACTACTTTATAGACTAAAACGAAGGAAAACAATTACATGGTTTTATTAATTCCTTTAGACATCACGATACGCAGGACAAAACAGAGTCAAACAATGCATCATGATACAAATATTGGTAAACCCTAGTCCTTACCTAACCTTAACTACCCGCCTACGATTAATTACCTATCGGTTAGTCTTAGCCTACCTACCTATCTTTGTTACCCGAGTACAGTACTTTTCAGTACTATTAAGCATGTTAGTCAACTAAGGTAATCACCTATGCTTGTACTCTACAATACAAGACTGTTAACTACGCACACAAAACAGCCTGAGCTTTTGCAGCACAGAGCAAACGAACGAACAACCCCTTAATCTAACATAACATTGCAGGGCTTTTCAGCCGAGCATAACGTATAACGTACGTGCACAACAACAGTACGAACATAACAACTCAAGACCTTTCAGCCGAGTATGACATACAACACACGTGCATTACAATACACTGCTTCTGCAGCAGTGCAACAGTACAAACATAACAACTCAAGGCCTTTCAGCCGAGTATGACATGTAACACACGTGCATTACAATACACTACAAACACTCAACAACTTAAGGCTTTTCAGCCGTGTATGACATGTAACACACGTGCATTACAATACACTGCACAACACAGGACGTTCACAACAGAAGACAAAAAAAAACTAAAGTTCTACATAACTGAGGACAGCTAAAGAGTCGGTACTTGTTCAGTACCGGACTACAGAATACTTCTGTCAAACAGAGACATAGTACACACTTGTGCAGCGTGTAAGAAAGAGAGAGAAAAAGACGAGGGAAAGAGAGCAAGCACTTATTCAGCGCTGACTGGCGAGACTCGCAGAGCCGGCCTCTTTTATAGTCTCTCAAAGACTCGGTACCAATCTTCTGTGATAGCTGTGGGCTGGCTGTAAGGGAGGGGATGGGGGTATCTACAGGAAAGGTGGGGGTGGCTAGAAGGAAGGTGGGGTCACTGAGTACCTGCAACTCTGAGCTAGTGGGGCTCTCCCGCTACACTATATAACAAAGGGACAGTTATGAATATATCTCTCTCTCACCACAATTTTACAAAAAATGAAACATTCGTATTCGTGTACTCTCTCTCTCTCTCTCTCTCTCTCTCTCTCTCTCTCTCTCTCTCTCTCTCTCTCTCTCTCTCTCTCTCTCTCTCTCTCTCTCTCTCTCTCTCTCTCTCTCTCTCTCTCTCTCATGCGATCGGTTTGACGTTTGTTTACATTGGAAACAAAAGTGTCGAGAGTTGTGCCCCTTACCGTGAACAGCACCCAAAAGAAAAATTATTTCGAAGGAAAGGTTTTGATTTTTAAAAGCATAATGTATGTATCGCAAAACATTTTTTATGACCAAATATTGAATGTTTACTTACGCTCATGTGCTCGAAGTCCATTTATAGACCAGTGAACGACTTTCTTCCAGTGTACACAAAACTGGCAGGCGTGCTTGGATGTCTTTTTACCGAAACGTAACAGTTGTACCGGATATGGCAATAGGTAGCAAGTTTTAACACATTCTTTTTTAGGCTATTCCTGGAATTGACCCCTTAGACGTCTGTTCTTGTTTTGGTAACGAGTGAATGCAGCAAATTCTGTCACCGTTGTTTGGTGATGCACTGACCCTTTCTATTATATTCACTAAAGTTAGGTAAAACTTCGTTCGTTTGTTGCAAGTAGACGTGTCAAGGTCATCTCGTGACACCGTCAGGGAAATGGCGACAAAAGACCATGTGTTGCGATTGATGTAACACATGTGTGCAAAACAAGAGGGATTAGCGATGGGGAAGTTTGACGCTTTTGCAGGGCATGAGGAACATACTCTTATAGGCAATGAAGGTAATTTGTAAAGCTGCTCCAGAATGTTTTGCAGTAAGTGAAATGTAATGCGGTTTTTCGTGATAGTTTTTTTTTCTCTTTATTTTGTCTTCGGTTGCTTTGGAAAGGGGTTTGCTCATCCGTGAGCGCTGTAGAGCCGACCGGAAGTTACCCCGGCCGAAGTCGAACGTTGAATGACACAGTGAGGTGCGCGCAAGCAGTGTAGGTCAGGATTCAGGCCGCCTTCGCTGTACAGAATTTGGTACACAGTTCTGTGCAGCGTTGGCGGCCATTTTTTTTAACATCCACCCTCCACCTTTTTATGAATAGACCACAGCTTTAAAAATTTTGATCGTGATTCCTTCCTGTCCGATCTAAACGTAGCACGATTTGACCCAGTTTTCAACCACACGGACTCTGATCAAGCATTAGAATGTTGGTATGACACCCTATTACCTATAATAAACAAGCACGCACCTATAAAGAAAAAGAGAGTAAAACATCCTAAACTTCCACCCTGGATGTCCAATAAAATAACTGAAGCCATGGCTCAGCGTGACCAGTTATAAAAAGCTAAACAATTCCAAGATTATAAAACAGCTAGAAATAGGTTAAAAAACATGGTTCGTGACTCAAAGAAAGCTTACTTTAATAAACTCGTTGAGAATAACCGGGATATCTCGCAGATCTGGCGTGCACTAAATTCACTCATCAGAGGTTCCACCTCTAACTCTACCCAGATCCCCCGTCACTTAACGCCAGACATCTTTGACTCTCACTTTTCGTCTGTAGCTACCTCTCTTAGCAACCCTGACAATGCCTCTCTCAACAACTCTGACAAACTATCCCTCTACTGCAAACAAAAGACGGCGAATAAAGCACCCTTTCAAATCCCACCCATTGCAGTGCACGAATTAGGACGACTGATTTCACAACTTCAGAACAAAAAATCTTCAGGACCTGATGAAATCAGTAACCACTTATTAAAACTCTCCCTTCCTTACACAGTTGACTCTCTCACATATATCTTCAATCTCTGCATACAGCGCAACACCTTTCCGCAAGCACTAAAGAAAGCTAAAGTTATTCCTCTCCCCATATCCAAAAACACTTCTGATGTTAGCAACTACCGCCCTATTTCCTTACTCTCAGTACTATCAAAGCTTCTTGAAAGACATATTCACATTAATCTCACAAAATACATGGACCGTTTAGCCCTTTTCCACCCCTTGCAGTCTGGTTTCCGCAGTAACCACTCATGTTCTACTGCGCTCTCGCTTTTGACAGACAAATGTCTGTCAGCCATAAACTCCTCCCAGCTCTCTGGGGTCGTATACTTAGATTTTTCTAAAGCCTTTGACCTCGTTGATCATAAAATTCTCCTCAACAAATTATCACTATATCTCAATGGATCTGACTCTCTGTTTTTCATTTAGTCTTTCCTTGAAAACCGATCGCAACAAGTCTATGTACAGGGTGACACAAAAAAAACAGATCTATCCCACCAAAAGTTTAATATTTTCTGAAATAATCAGCCGATTCTTTTATTTTTTCAGGTGAGCCAAGCTGAAATGATGTTCTAACAGCCCACCAAGTTTGAGCTTCAAGATGTCATGGACAACGGAGCATAAGACATTTATAGTCGAGGCCTATTTTCGGTCGAATTCTATCCAGACTGGTCAGCCGCAGATGTGACCCAGAGTGGTCCCCCTATTCACCGGACTTGAACCCCCCAGATTTTTATCTGTGGGGGTACCTCAAGGACAGGGTATATGGCAACAACCCCCAGACCATCCCTGATCTTAAGGCAGCAATAACAGCAGCTGTAAGAGCGATCCCACATCTGCGGCTGACCAGTCTGGATAGAATTCGACCGAAAATAGGCCTCGACTATAAATGTCTTATGCTCCGTTGTCCATGACATCTTGAAGCTCAAACTTGGTGGGCTGTTAGAACATCATTTCAGCTTGGCTCACCTGAAAAAATAAAAGAATCGGCTGATTATTTCAGAAAATATTAAACTTTTGGTGGGCTCTGTTTTTTTTGTGTCACCCTGTACATGGTGCGTACTCAAGAGAGGAGTCCGTGTTATATGGAGTACCCCAGGGCTCTGTCTTAGGTCCTATTCTTTTCTGTATTTACGTTAATGACCTTCCACTTCACTTCTCTGACAACTCAGTAGAATGCCACATGCTCGCTGATGACACAACACTACGGACACAAAATAGACGCCTTGAAAATATTCAACAATCTCTTCAGCATACCCTTAGAGACATCTCACAATGGTGCTCTGAAAACAACATGGTCCTAAACCCACTGAAATCTAAATCAATGGTAATTACAACGCGCCAGAAGCATCAGTTGTCCCCCCTCTCACTAGATCTCACCATCAACGGAAATTCAATAGAAAAGGTTAGCGAACACAAACTGCTAGGCGTGATTATCGATGATAAGCTTAGGTGGCATTCCCACATTGAACATCTGTGTAAACGCGTTTCAAGAAATTTATTCCTACTTTCAAAACTTCAGTCAGTCATAACTTTAGACGCCCGAAAAATGTTCTACAACGCCCACATCAAACCTCACATTGATTATGCCTCTGTCATCTGGGATGGCTGTAGTGATGCATTATTCAAAACTATAAATTCTCGTCATCGAAGGTCAGCTAAACTCATTCTGCCTGACCCATCACTAACTACTGACGCAAAACTGACAGCCCTCAATATACCTCAACTTAAACAACAGCTTTTATTTAATAAATCAGTTTTCATGCACAAGATCCTACATGACCAAGCACCCGAATATCTAACTCACTTGTTTCAATCAACACCTTCTCGGTATTCCACTTTCAAGCATAATCTGGCCTGCCCGAAGCCACGCATTGACATATTTAAAACTAGTCTTTCATACTCGGGAGCTTATGTCTGGAACTCCCTACCTACATGCTTAAAATCGATCAGTAACCTTAAAACATTCAAAACACATCTGCAAAAATACATTCAAACATCACTTTAATGTGATGTGCCTGGTTGCTCAAATGTATGTGTGCCTTTTATCCTTCTGAAAATGTGCATGTGTGTGTCTTGCGTCAACTTGGTGTGATAAGAATACATTCTCGTGTATTATTCCTTCTAGTATCTAAGATAGTATTACTGCATTTTATATTTGCTTGGTGATTCCTTCATAAATCTAAGATATATATATATATAAATATAGAAATTTATAATGAGAGCGCTGCTAAAAATGCCAAAATGTGCACTCAATCGCTTGTACTTTTAAAGAAAAGTTAAATATAGAATGACGTCAAGAGCGAGAATGCATAGAAATTACGTCATGACAGACAGCCTACTGGAGAATCAAACCCTTTCGGAGCCGATTGCAACACTGAACAAGAATAACCCGAGGAGAGTTCTACAACCTCAATGGATTGAGAATTCACCGTAAGTGCATTTAAGGGCATTCTCATAGAGTGCTGAACCTGAAAAGCTCCGTTTTTGTTTAGCCAAGACTGCTACCGGTTTCGAGCTGAGAAGCTCTCATCAGGCAGTCTCTTGGCTTAAAACAGAGAAGAACTCTCAAACTTCCATGCAAAAGAGAAAACCACATTTCTGCGGTAGGCCCTCTGCATAGACGAGAATCTTTCTTTGGTTCCCCTGCAACTGTCAGTGAAGAGTAAGAAAAGGAAATTTGAAGTATCAGCAGCTGCTCTTGGTTGTTGAAGCAACAAAATAGAAATTTATAATGAGAGCGCTGCTAAAAATGCCAAAATGTGCACTCAATCGCTTGTACTTTTAAAGAAAAGTTAAATATAGAATGACGTCAAGAGCGAGAATGCATAGAAATTCCGTCATGAGCAAGGGAGAAGAGTTCTTTCTAGATCTAATTCTTACCCCCTCCCCCCACCTCTTCCATTACCTCCAGTGTGCTCCCTGCTTTCAAAATTCCACCTTGGAATGTAGGCGGTGGAGACACACACAGAGTAAAGGATGTTCTCCCTTGCTCATGACGTAATTTCTATGCATTCTCGCTCTTGACGTCATTCTATATATATTATATATATATATATGTCGTGCCGAATTCACGGAATTGCCGAATTCGCGGAATCGGCAACATTTTTGCCCATTTCGCGTAATCGGCAAAACGCTGCCCATTACGTGAAATCGGCAGCGTTTTGCCGAAAATGCGGAAAGGCTTCTAAAATTTGCCCATTTCGCAAAAGCGACAGCCAGTCTGTTACTTTTTGTGTCACCAGAACATTGCATTAGCATTGCTTTACCTCCCTACTATGTTTTGTATGGTCTATGTTGGTCTGTGTAAAGCATAACTCCGGAAATGCACAAAAACTACACTTTCTGCAATAACTTGCCATAACTTATCGATTATTGCAATATCTATCCATTCGAGTATCTAGTTCTCTAATTGTGATGATATGCCAGGCATTTGAGAACTTTAAAACCAAAAGGTGGCTGCCGATTTCGCAAAATGGGGAAATTTTAGAAGCCTTTACGCGATTTCGGCAAAACGCTGCCGATTTCACGTATTGGGCAGCGTTTTGCCGATTACGCGAAATGGGCAAAAATGTTGCCCATTACGCGTACGCGGAATCGGCAATTACGTGAATTCGGCACGACATATATATGTTACAGTAAATTCTCAAAACCAGGAAATTTGCGAAATCCCTGAAAATTTCAGTAAATTTGTGAATTTCCTGTTTCACTCGGGGATTTCACAAATTTCCTAAAAATTCTAGGAAATTTGCGAATTTCCTGTTTTCAAGGGGCAGGAAATTCGCAAATTTACTGAAACACATTTGAAGAGAAACAAGTGCTCGGTTGGTTGCTTGTGAACCATTTAATGATTCTGATTTCCTTATATTAATGCAAGTTATACACTCATATTTCTCTCTCTCTCTCTCTCTCTCTCTCTCTCTCTCTCTCTCTCTCTCTCTCTCTCTCTCTCTCTCTCTCTCTCTCTCTCTCTCTCTCTCTCTCTCTTATACTGTCACATAAAATCTGAACGAGTAAAATTAAAAGGTACATTATGACACTCATCTCTCTCTCTTAAACTGTAATTATTTCCTAAAATTGTTAACATAAAATCTGAACAAGTACATTAAAAGGTACATTGTGACACTCACATCTCTCTCCTATACTGTCATTTGCGGCCAGCCGTGGTAGAACAGTCCATTATGATACAAGATAAAAACAAAACAAGCCGGGCATGTACAGCACAGACATATGGCACGTAAATTATAAGCATTCGCTTGAGTTCATGGCCCTATTATTTTTCGTTTTATTATTGTCTCATGTTTAATTGAATAAAACCGTGTTTAAACCAAGACATAATTATGGCAATGAAAAGACACTTAAAAATTTCTTCATGGTGCGTCTTATTTATTGGTGCAGGATTGGCTGCTGTGACATCTTGAGTTGCACAGTACTTTGACTTTGTAGCACTTGCATCGATTTGTTTTACATTTTGTCGACCCTGCACAGCTGCATTTCACAAAGCCTTGCCCGCCTGATGCTGACTGTTCTATCACGGCTGACCGCAACGACACAGCCTTGTCAAGAGAGACATCTTCGGTTAGCAATCTCTGCGGACATAAATCAAACTGGTTTCGAGAATATCCGCCATGTAAGATACCAGCCTTAACCGCAATCGTGTAGATGTCTGTTTCCACGTCCCTGTGTAAAATCACACCAAGTATATTTCTTGGATCTCCTCTACCACGATCCACTAGAGGCACGGGCACAACAACATTATCACCAACTTCTCCGGCTTTCAGGTCCACCCGACTTCTCTTCACCATTCGCTGTGCTTGAGACATTTGACCAGAAAAAGCATCTGCTCGACACCGTTGGATCTGATCACTGCGAGCATCCAACATTTGTCCTGGAACATCTGCGATGACCGGTGTGTCCATGCAACTAGTAAGTGATTGCGAACCGAAAGCTGGATCGCTTGATTCAGAAGGAGTCGTGTTTGATCCAGAAGGAGCTGGCGGGTTTGATTCCGAAGGAGCTGGAGGGTTTGATTCTGAAGGAGCCTGAGAGTTTGATTCCGAAGGAGCTGGAGGGTTTGATTCTGAAGGAGCCTGAGAGTTTGATTCCGAAGGAGCTGGAGGGTTTGATTCTGAAGGAGCCTGAGAGTTTGATTCCGAAGGAGCTGGAGGGTTTGACTCTGAAGGAGCCTGAGAGTTTGATTCCGAAGGAGCTGGAGGGTTTGATTCTGAAGGAGCCTGAGAGTTTGATTCCGAAGGAGCTGGAGGGTTTGATTCTGAATGAGCCTGAGGGTTTGATCCGAAGGAGCTGGAGGGTTTGATTCTGAAGGAGTCTGAGGGTTTGATTCTGTAGGAGATGGATCGCTGGATTCAGAGGATGGCTGATGCAAAACCAGTGCCAGGAGATCTTCTTCAGTTTCCAAATTCTTCAGGACTTCAAAGGGTAGAGATGATGTTGTGAGCACAACACTAGCCTCGCTGCCGAATAGTGCTGAGTAGGGGGATCGATTTATTCCCAAATGATGGGAAGAGTTTTTATAAAACTGCACAAACTTTATCCCTGTTGCCCAGTCTTGAGTATGGTTGTCCGCCAGCCAGGCCACCAGCATGTCTTTGATGTCACCATTTGCTCTTTCAACCGATCCCTGGCTTTGTGGATGTCGCGGCTTCCCGTGAACTAATACCAATGTTGGCCAAAAATCTTTCAGTTCTGAAATGATGTTGGCTGTGAACTCAGTGCCGTTATCGCTTTGGAGAATTGCAGGAGCACCGATCACGAGAAAGATGTCAAGCAGCTGGGCTGCAACCTCTACAGCGCGTTTGCTCCTAATAGGCCGGAGGACGCAGAACTTGGTGAGATGGTCTTGATACACCATATGATCCATTTGTAACCGTTGCTTGGCATGGACTGCATGTCAACAAGATCAACTTGTCCTCGTGATGCAAATTCCTTGCTGATGATTGGACGCACAACTACACCTTTTGCCATGGGTCTCTTTCTCTTTTTCTGACATTCCTCGCATAGTGACTTGAAAAGCTCGAGCGATTTGGTACTAATGTTTGCATATTTCCTTTGTGTTTCTTTGATCATTCGATCACGCCCACCATGGCCCGTCGAGATATGAGCGCGCTTGATGACGTCGAAAGTTTCCTCGATGGTGACATAGTAGACAGGGGTTTGTTCAGCACAACTCCTCTTCTTACTGAGCTTTTCAACAGGACCACACTGGAGAACGTCATACCTGAAAACACAAATACAGAATGTGTGGTAGGGCACTCGATCCATGCATTGGTAAAAGATGTATTGCGTATGAAAGCCTGTTTTGTTTTTTCAGAGTGACAGTGACAGACAGGCAGACACAGACAGAAAGACACAGACAGAAAGCCACCCAGCCAGCCAAGCTAGCAGACAGGCAGGCAGATAAAAAGAGCGACAGTGATATAGAGATAGAGAGAGAGACAGAAAGGCAGACAGAGACAGACAGACAGACAGACAGACAGAGACAGAAAGACACCCAGCCAGCCAGGCTAGCAGACTGGCAGGCAGATAAAAAGAGCGACAGTGAGATAGAGATTGAGAGACAGACACACAGAAAGGCAGAAAGACAGCCAGAGCAAAAAGAGAGAGAGAGAGAGAAAGAGAGAAAGAGAGAGAGAGAGAGAGAGAGAGAGAGAGAGAGAGAGAGAGAGAGAGAGAGACGGAGCAATAGACATACAGAGAGACCGACAGAGAAAGATAAACTCACTTCGCCAGGTTATAATATTCCTGTCGACTTTTGGTTGCGTTGTTCACGGCTGCAGTCTTGACATCTTCCACAATCTTGTTATATTCCGACTTTGGGATTAAACAATATGTTTTATTTTCCTCACGTTGTCTGAAAAGTTCTGTGTGAACTTCAGTTCAACATCTGCATTGGGCTGCCTGTCAGCAAAATGAACCAAACGCGGACTGAACTGCAAAGGCTTATGGTCTGTCAGATTTGGTAGTTCAGGTGTGAGCTGTTTTTACATGAGTTTTCGTAATCCCAACACCACAAACTTCTTATAACTTATTTTCACTTTCCTTTCATGTGGCTGGCCTGGCGGGTTCGTAGTGTGTCCGACCCAAAAATTGAAGATGTTCGGTTCAAATCATGCTCAAATCAACTTTTTTTCTTTTTCTTCTAACAGTAAATCTATCAAAATCACAATGTAAAATAAAGAAAACCGGACTCTTTTTGTTTTTTTTTAAAGAATTTTACAAATTTACTGAAACGTTTTTCATTGTTCAGTAAATTTGTGAAAAAATGGCATGCTCATTTCAGGAAATTCGCAAATTTCCTAGAATTTTTAGGAAATTCGTGAAATCCCCGAGTGAAACAGGAAATTCACAAATTTACTGAAATTTTCAGGGATTTCGCAAATTTCCTAGTTTCGAGAATTTACTGTAACATATATATATATTAGGTCATGAACGTTTTTTTTAGTTTTTTTTTTACTTTGCTACCTGATCCTTTATTTGGTTAGTGTGTCGTGTTATGTTGGCTTGCCTTATAAGTTAGTTGATCTTCTGTGTGTGCGTGTGCGTGTATATACTGTATGTGTGTGTGTGTGTTCTGATAATGTATGGTTGTATTGCCCGTATTGTGATATCTGTATATCACATGTCTGTAAAGAATGATCTTATTCTTATATTACTATTATTGCGTGTGTCCGCGTTTTATCATAAAAAGTTTGTTCCTATGTATTCCCATTTCGATTATAACCATTTTGCTTAGATCAGGACTAGCTGTAAGAAAGGTCCTTCGGACCTAATGCTATCTTTCCTGTAATAAAGTTCAATGTTTCAATGTTTCAATGTTTCTCTCTCTCTCTCTCTCTCTCTCTCTCTCTCTCTCTCTCTCTCTCTCTCTCTCCTCTCTCTCTCTCTCTCTCTCTCTCTCTCTCTCTCTCTCTCTCTCTCTCTCTCTCTCTCTCTCTCTCTCTCTCTCTCTCTCTCTCTCTCTCTCTCTCTCTCTCTCTGAAAGTCGCCTGTTCACAGTAATACTTGTTATTCTCTTAGGTGCCAGGAGACTGGTTTCGGATAACTCTCACTTACTCTACTACACATGTCGTATGCATTTAGAGCGCTTACTTCCCCTTGGTTATCAGACATCAACACTAACTTGTCATGTTTTTATTTGTGAGAAGCTAAGGTAAATGAACCCCTCCAGACATGGTCCATATAGGTGGATCCTCGTCAAGGGTCATTGGCGGAGACATACAAGAGTGTTCCAAGTACGAACCCACGGTTCGGATGTTTGGTTTCAGATATATATATATAGGAATCATTTTTAGAAATTGTCCTGAATCGATGAAAATAACATCGTATGCAAGCACATCACTTTGCCTGGCCTTTTCAGGGTACTGAAGGACCGTCATCCCTAAATAACAGTGTCCATTACTTTCAAATCTGGCGAAGAAGAAAGAGTTTGCACAAAGTGTGGTGCTGTTGTGTGTGCTCTTTTTAACACAACATTTCCAGGGCAAGAAAAGGACGACTTAGCCTACATTGGCTGAGCTGGTCTTCTGCTTCGCTGAAAATTAATCAGCGCACGGCTTGGTCGGATGTTCAGTCCGTTCTTGGGGCGAGTGTAAGGTAAGTTGTGGTGGAGCAAATTGTGATATGAGATGATGTGTGTAATGGGTGTGGGGGAAGGGGATGGAGGGTGGGTAGAGATTATAAAGGAGTAGGGGATGGTTTATAATCATCACACCAGTGTTTGTATCTGTGGGGTTTTATGCCTTAAAATTGTCAACCAATTCTTTCTTTCTTTATTTGGTGTTTAACGTCGTTTTCAACCACGAAGGTTATATCGCGACGGGTCAACCAATTGAAACAATACTACCGTAAATTCCCTTGCAAACGCACAGTATCGAGCAAACGCCCACCCCCTACTTTGGGTCTAAAACGGTGTACATGTATAGAGTTCTGTGCTTTGTAAACGCCCACCCACCCATAATTGGACCATTGCTGTGAACACTGAAAAAGTTCTGTTTTTCTTTTCCTTTTTTAAATCCGCTAGTAGTTCGAACATGTTGTTCGAGTGAATAATGCCAGGATGCTGCGTTGCAAGGTGAAAACGTATGCTTTCTAATTTCACTTTATCCAGGGGCGGATTAGGGTGGTGGTTACAGGAGTTCCGGAACCCCCCCCCCCCCCCCCCCCCCCTCGGCTGTAAAAAAAACCAAAAACAAAATGTTTGTGAATTATGTTGTTGTTTTTGTCTGTAAAGCCGGGGGAAGAGTTAATTGTTTAATCAGTATCATTTTTGTACAGTTTTAACTGCCACTCCTATGCGACATGTCTTTCTTATAACTATACTATATGATGTCGGGAGCAGATATCATGGAAGATAAATTGCCATTATTTAATACTAACTTTAAAAGAAATAATGAGTGGCTGCTGACACCAGTTGATCATGTTTAAAATCAAGGATAAGCCACAAATTGTTTATAAGATAGCTAAATTTCTTCCGTTTCAGGGGGGCTTTGCCCCCCAGACCTCCCGGTACCCCACCTCTACCGACCCCTAGACCCCAGGTTGTAAACCCCCCCCCCCCCCCCTCGGGCTTAACTGCTCCGCCCCTGTTATCGTCTTGGTTATTTCTTTTTGTGGGTTCTTTATCATACAGGTGCTTGCTGTCTCTGTCAAAACATGATGGCCACTGAGACGTTGCTGTACTTGATAATCAGCGGTAAGATGATTTTCTCCGTTTGCCCGTACTGTCTGTCTGTGTGTGTGTGTGTGTGTGTGTGTGTGTGTGTGTGTGTGTGTGTGTGTGTGTGTGTGTGTGTGTGTGTGTGTGTGTGTGTGTGTGTGTGTGTGTGTAGAGCGACCCCCCCCCCAATACTGACAGATCTTCGAGAAACTTCTTAAACTTTTTCTTTCTTCTTCTTTTCAATAAAAATCTTTGTTGGCATCGTACTATGCATCTAACAATAACCACCACAAAACCTTGATGCAGCACTGTGACGACATCAATTTTCAATCAAAATTGCTTGAAATGTTTGTCAAACAATTGCCTCAGCCCAGAGTAGTCATAGTCTCAAACGAACTTAAACGGATTCAAAAACCGCCTTGAATGGCTTCTGAGTGCAATGACACCTTCACCGGGTTCAGCATGCCATTATGTCATTGTTACACAAGATCAACAAGAACAAATCTGACATTTTTGAATACACATTTGATTGTTCTTTTTAATAACATTTAAATCTTGTTCCGTTTTTGCTATTCTGATTTGTTGTCGATTATAACGCGGGAACCTTGCTTGTGTGAATTTTATTTTGAGGAGTGTCTGTGTTGTAGGTTCCACTGTACAAACACTGCCTTATGTACAATCAATTTGTGTGCTGAATATGGTAGGGGAAGAAATGGCCTTTACAGTCATAAAACTGATTTTACAATACACTGCCTCATCACAAAGGTCTGCACTCAAACGCATCTGCCTACTTGTCTTGATGACGGGGAGTATAGTTGCGTTTGTTTTCGTATGCATTCGGAGGAGCAGCAGGTGAAACTTTTATTCTATCCATTCATCGGGAACAACGCACCGACAAATCTATTTCTTTGTTTGTGAGTTGTTCTCGGGTTTTTTTTTCTTCGATTGTAATATTTTTTTGTTTTTTTTGTTGTTGTTGTTGCCAGTCTGAAAAGCGTGTGAATTTTTGTCACAGCCATCCGATATTAACAACTTTCTGAAACACAGTTGTGTTAACACAAGCTACCAGGCTTGTGTCAGCAATCGATAAGACGTCAACACTTCTTTCAAATCGCCGCAAAATCGGCCGTCATTTCGGCTGATCAGCAGAACTGCCGATTTGTTTAAAAAAAAAATGTGCACAATGGAAGAAAGATGACAGCACTGAATGCCATATAGTTCCCAACATTGCTAAAGCTTTTATGTCTATTTCGGATGTAACCGAGTGCCGAAACACTACGATCACCTCGGGAGACGAAGTGCAATCAAACAGGATTGAAAATGTCAGGGCTAATTAATAAAAACTGTTATGCAAACCCGAAGGTTTCCATGAACATACAGACAATCGGAAACCACCAGACCCCGTCACAAACAGAATTCCACAATCCAGAGGTGTTGACTTAAAGGCCAACAACTCGGGTGCAGAGTCTGCTGTGAAAGGAGCGGTAGCCTCCCCTGTCACAATCGCCCCCGTTTGAATGAACTCCGTCCCGAAGTTCCGAACAGGGGGACCACTGTCCATCCCAAGTTCGCAGAATGGGAAAAGCACGAAAATGTTCAGTGGTCATATTATGCCATTACCTGAACAAATCATGCCGAGTCCCATCCTGCTCGCAAGCGCCAGATGTAACCGAGTGCCGATTTCATGTACTGTTGTCCCTCTCTTTTACTCTTCGTCTATTATCTTCTCCAGACCCAAGTTGTGTCTCCCGCTAGGATTATTGTGTGTTGTAGCTAATTGTAGGTGTGTATGGAGGCTGGTTTCTTATTGGTTGATTGTTTGAACGGGTGCGCGCGTGAGTCAGAATAATAGCGTGGGCTAGAAGAGTACCCGGTGTGATTTGGAAGTGTGAAGACGTGTCAGTGTGCGTATCTTGGATTGTGATGTTTTAGTTGTAGTTGAACGATGTTTGTGTTACTGTAATAATCAATGCAAGTAGTGTAGTTTGGGCCATTATAACTGTATTTTGGCGAAGGAGTGATTCGAGGATTGTTTAGAGAGACTTTGTGTGTGTTCAGTTGAACAAACGTTTTAGAGCTGGGTTTATATAAGCGAAATGACTTTCGACCGGGATCGTAATTCGAGTTCCGACGAGTTGTGTGCGGCTGTATATTGAGGAAGGAACTGTAAGTAGATGTGGTTTCTTTTGGTTATATTGCATTTTGCTTGTCTATAATCTGTTTTGATCGTATGAATGATGCTATGGCGTGTACGTATGTATGTGTGTCAGCCATTTTGTTTCCCGCGACAGCTGAGTGTCTTTGTTCACGACGTAGCGTGCCTTGTGACGTCATAGCTAGAGTAACCTCCCCTTAGTAACTTGTAGTAGTAGTATGGACCTTGAAATTATCGGCCCTCGTCACGCTTCAGTGCGTGCAGACGTGACGTGTCCTCGGAGATTTATTGTGTTGTAACGGATAATAGGTCCTGTCTCCCAACCGCTCTTTCTACACCACCCCCCCCCCCCCCCCTGTTCACTTGATATATTAGGTTTATTGTGGAATGTATGTATGGTTAGGATGCATTGGTATGAATGGTGCGTTTTTACTTGTTATGCCAAGTACTTATATTATGTTTTCTTTTCTTTTCATGTGTCATCAGACACTGCTTTCTGGTGTACGTTAATTAAAAGTCACGTTATGGCAACCTCTGTCTTGGCGTCTCATTTATGCTTCCTGGCCTATTTCCCCCCTTCCACTCCACCCTATCACACGGCCAAAGAATGAAATTGTAGTAACATCCCTGATGTACTGTTCAGTTGTAAATTTAATTAAGAACAAGTCACTTTAAGCGAAATTTAAATATTTAGTCTAACTTACAGATTGAAACTCAACGCACCGCATTTTTTTCCCTGAGACAATGCTAAACAGTTCTATCGATTACACACCCCGCGCACTCGGTGACACGTTCACGCACAGAAAGTGACTAGCCAGTATAGCGCAGTATCGTAAAGCGCGTAACTGCAAAGCGCGCTTTTCTCTATTCTTTTTCAATTGTATGAGCTTTTTTGTTAATCCTTACATAACACATCAAAGACTTTTATCGAAAACATGAAAAAGTCATCTGGGAATATCATTCTCAGGAACTCTCATGTAAAGTTCCATGTACAACAACAACAACGACAACAGCAAAAACAACAACAACAACAACAGCAAAAACAACAACAACAACAACAGAATAAGAATAAACAAGTCGCGGGAAGCGATATAAAAACATTAATCAATCTGTCGGCATGAAACTAAAAGATCAACATTAAGAAAAGCACCAAGACGACATGTACAGTGTGACCCACAAAACAATGCCACCAACACAAATGCTGATAACTTCTACATCTTCATATTTAGTGTATGTTTAACGTCAGCTTATGCATGACAATTGCACTGAGTGGCAAACGTGACGATTAAATGGTCTGCCTGGTGTGCCATTTCAAAAAAAGTTTCCAATTTCGGGGATCGACTCAACCAAACGAACCTGATTTAAGCCCTTCTGGGGTTACTCGAATGACCTAATATACCATAACCAACATTAGACAGTCAGTGACTTTAATACAACAACTACAGACAGGATCATAGCATTTTTCATGGGGGATGCGTTCGTGCATTCATACAGAAATCTCCTTAATAGATAAATACATTTTGAGCGCCATTGCGCAAGTGTACAACGAAGAGGGTTATTTTTCCATTCATTTGGGTTTAGCGAATATTTTCATTGTTGTTGTGCATGAACTTCGGTTTATTCACGACCATTCCACAAAGTGTCTGGTAAGTAGGTCAAATGCTTCGACTTTTTCCGTCTCTCCAAAATGTGTTCCAAATTACACCTCAGAAATTGCCAACGCTTTCATGTCTAGGGATTGCCTTGAACCTAGCTGTTAATGCTTTCTCCAGGTCGCCGATTATCGTGGGGGGGGGGGGGGGGGGAGGAGGGAGTGTTTCTATATGCTCAGACATTCAAATAAACAAAAAGTTAAAAGTCTGAAGGATTTAAATTAGGTAAGTATGGCTACCGCTCAATGTCAAACCCCCGTTCTGTTAAATCGACTCCCGAATTTGGAAACTTTTTTTGAAAACGCATCAAAGTCAGACCATTTACCTGGAAAGATCATGCATAGGCTGAAGTTAATGTATACCAAATATGAAGCAATTTGGTCAACAGATGTAGAACTTATTAACATTTGTGTGGGTGATATTTTGTTGGTGTACTACGGCTTCGCTAAACTAAAACCCGAAGACCGAGACGCTACCTCGAGCTCCTGGTAATTTGAAGTGCACAACCAATGTAACGAGAGTGTACTAGCGTTTTGATGAAACAACACACAGCACCATGCGAACATTACATAATAACCGACTAAGAACGTGATTTTTCCCCGTTGTTGAGTTGTGTCTTTTGACGGTGAACAGAGAGGTTGTTGCGAGCACAGATCGAAGTGTCACGGTGTATTGGACAGGCTCTCAAAGAAGAAGACAAGGCGAGGAAATGTCAGCACTTTAAGCGAACACTGATTGCGGTTAGGATCGATGCTGCTTGTTCGATGAAGTTTTCTGTAATCTAGTCATGGAATTTGTGTTGTGTATATTTGTTTTCGTTTATGTCGTCTTGTCTTTCTTTCTTTTTTTAAAACTTTTTCCCTTATCTGATCCTCTTATCCTATCTGTCTGTCTGTGTATCTGTCACTGTCTCTTTCTCTCTCTCTCTCTCTGTCTCTGTCTCTGTCTCTCTCTCTATCATTTTATCTGTTGGTAAAGTTAGTTTTAGCGGGTATTTTTTAAAGAATAAACATACAAAGGTATGAGACTGATTATCAGTCTGTTTTGTTGCTTGAATTACAAGAATACTGAATAACTGACACGTATTCTGAATTCCTGTAGTATACTGATTGTTTAGTACTTCGCAATCAAAAGTGAATTTAACCTCCATCCTACAGAGACATACATACACCCCCAGGTACACACACGCATACACAAATACGTACACATAAAAGCACGTGCGCGCGCCCAACCACACACTCACACACACACAGAGACACAAACACACACACACACACACAAGCACACTCACAAACACACACACACACGCACGCACGCACGCACGCACGCACACACACACACACACACACACACGCACACACACACACACACACACACACACACACACACACACACACACACACACACACACACACATTCATTCACTGTTTTTGCGGCAAGGTTGTATCTTCGATAACATCGATTACGCATTAATTCTTTTTATCATTTTTGAGTCACTTGAGAAAAAGTGACTCTATGTAATCGGTCAGTGTTAGTCTGTCCGGCCGGCCGGCCGGCCGTCCGGCCGGCCGTAGACACCACCTTAACGTTGGACTTTTCTCGGAAACTATCAAAGCGATCGGGCTCATATTGTGTTTAGTCGTGACCTCCAATGACCTCTACACTTTAACGATGGTTTCGTTGACCTTTGACCTTTTTCAAGGTCACAGGTCAGCGTCAAAGGAAAAATTAGACATTTTATATCTTTTCTCGGAAACTATCAAAGCGATCGGGCTCATATTTTGTTTAGTCGTGACCTCCAATGACCTCTACACTTTAACGATGGTTTCGTTGACCTTTGACCTTTTTCAAGGTCACAGGTCAGCGTCAAAGGAAAAATTAGACATTTTATATCTTTGACAAAGTTCATCGGATGTGATTGAAACTTTGTAGGATTATTCTTTACATCAAAGTATTTACATCTGTAGCCTTTTACGAACGTTATCAGAAAAACAAGGGAGATAACTAGCCTTTTCTGTTCGGCAACACACAACTTAACGTTGGGCTTTTCTCGGAAACTATAAAAGTGACCGGGCTCAAATTTTATGTGAACGTGACTCATTGTGTTGTGAATAGCAATTTCTTCCTGTCCATCTGATGCCTCATATAATATTCAGAACTGCGAAAGTGACTCGATCGAGCGTTTGCTCTTCTTGTTCTTCTCTTTTTTCCTGCATTGACAGGATCTAGATACTGCACACCTCCCATGTGTCAGCTCTGTTTCACTGACTTTCCAACTTAACAATACAAGTCAATGTATAATATTTTTAGACAAAAGTTATAAGTTAAAAAATAATGAATGATAAAAAAGATTCTGAATATAAGTTTACATTTTCTGTAAGCCAGGACGTGTGTGTGTGTCCGGTTTCTGTGTGTGTGTGTCCGGTTTCTGTGTGTGTGTGTCCGGTTTCTGTGTGTGTGTGTGTGTGTGTGTGTGTGTGTGTGTGTGTGTGTGACATCCACGTTTCTTACATATTAGTTGGTTCGTCTGTACCCTACAACCCTGCCTTTCATCGTAGAGGCTTTGTCCTTCTGCATAAAAGAAGTTGCTGCATCCACAGCACAGGAGTGAAAAGTTGACAATGTTGTCATGAGGAAATGAAAACAAGCACCACACGTGTGTGTTTGGTATCTCCTTGCGCTGCGATGTCTGCGGTAGAGAGAACAGCCTGCCAAGTGTTTTTCCCGGCTGTTTTGATCAACAGAACATAATGTGAAAAAACTGTTTGGTGGTGCTAATGTTTTCCAGGGTCTCGACAGTATGCACTCGTTTGCATCATTCAGAGCCCATACCCACTGAAAGAGTTTTTCTGCGTGATATGTAAGTTAAGTTCTCTCCGAGCGAGGTGCAAAATACGAAATCCGTGAAGTTGCGAATGCACAGTTCTCTGTCACAAACTTCGTACGAAACGAAAACTTCAATACACACACGTATATTTTAAGCAACGCGAACTGCAGAGTAAGGTTGTCTCCGTGAAGGCACGTGCCTTTATTGCCATCTGATAGCCCCGCGTGTCTCATGTAACCTGGAACGGACATAGCATAAACATCATAAACTTTATTACGTAAACAAACAATCAAACAAATGTAACCGAGTGCCCGAAGCACAAGAATCACATTTTGAGGCAAAGCAACTCAAACAGGAAAGAGATTTAAGAGCTAAATTAATAGCCCTATACAAAATATTTACTATGGGTACGCAAAGGTTCCCAAGAGATAATGATGATAAAATCGTTTATTTAACGTCACTCTGTAAGACAACAGAGACAACAGCAGCCAGATTCCATTACAAACGTGTCTCTACAATTGACAGGTGTCTAACTGGCGACGTACAAGAAACATCGAACTTCTATACGAAATAACTCGCGCTTTAGCCGTCAAGGCCGACAGACAACTCTGTCAGTTCAGAGCTGCTGTGAAGGGAAACTACTGCCTCACCCTGTCACACAAAAAAAACCACAACATACATATAACAAGAAAAATGTTCATTCAAAATGAACAGGCGTCCATGTTATTTTGACAAAATGAATATTTTTGTTAAAGAAGCTGGCAAGCACACCCTTTCGAATATAGCGGAAGTAGTTTCGACCCTAAATGCTTAAGTACTTAGGCCTTAAACTTAAGTACGGGTTGATAGAATATTTTAATGTAAGCAGAGATGTCTCTGATATAAGTGCAGTTTATTTTCAAAGTTTGGAGTCGTAGATCATTCTTTTTGGATGCAATGTGACTAGCATGTATCGGTGAAATTTGTTGTTTAATTCTGCAAGCAAATGTGTGTGCTGTTATTGCATTATTTTCAAAAAACGCACAGAAAAAACACTATTTTCGACTACTCACTGCGGAGCAGAGCGTGCAATATACGCTCTGCTACAGAGTTATCCCACGTGCGGTTAGATAGACGCTCATACATGTAAGTACAGTTTATTTTCTAGGTTTGGTATCGTAGATAATTTTTTTTGAATGCAATGTGAAAAACAGGTATTGATACAGTTTGTTGTATAATTTTGCAAGTGAATATTTGTTTATTGGCTGCACGTTTGACAAAAACGTTGTAAAATAAACACTTTTTCGTTGCTTTTATTGTTTGCTTTGATTGCAGCCAAACGACTTGCTCTACGGGGCTGAAAATAAAGTGGAAGACACTTTGAGATATAAGGAATTGGATAGGCCATCATACGAGAAGGTGTAGAAATCTGCATGCTGGCAGCTTTAAAGTGTTACAGCGACATCAGAAAGCTCTAAAAGCTTTGTTTTTTTTTAAATGCATGATTTTCATAGTTTGTCACTTTAGACAATTTTTGTAATAATTAATTTGATCGGAAAAAAATAGTGTAATATACAAATAAGAAAATTTTTGAATCACATTTTTGCTATCCTTGATGAGAAGCGAGTTGAAATGTGCCTAAATAAAGTCACACCTTAACATTTTTTAGTTTTTGCCCACTAAGGCATTTGCAACATGAAATTTCAGTATTTTTTAAGTTTTTACCCCCCCCCAAAAAAAAATGACATGTTTTAACAATTTGAAGTTTTTGTCTAAACATGAAATGACATTCTTAGATCTGAAAGCTTTTTTCTTTTTTTAATGCAACGTCATGAATAATATTTTCAATTTTTTGCATTAAAGAAGCTGGCAAGCACACCCTTTCGAATATAGCGGAAGTAGATTCGACCCTAAATGCTTAAGTACTTAGGCCTTAAACTGAAGTACGTGTTGACAGAATATTTTAATATAAGTGCAGTTTATATTTCAAAGTTTGGAGTCGTAGATCATTCTTTTTGGATGCAAAATGACTAACATGTATCAGTGAAATTTGTTGTTTAATTCTGCAAGCAAATGTGTGTGCTGTTATTGCATTATTTGAAAAAAAAACGCACAGAAAAAACACTATTTTTGACGACTCACTGCAGTTATCCCAGGTGCGGTTAGATAGACGCGCATACATGTAAGTACAGTTTATTTTCTAGGTTTGGTATCGTAGATAATTTTTTTGGAATGCAATGTGACAAACATGTATTGATACAGTTTGTTGTATAATTTTGCAAGTGAATATGTGTTTATTGGCTGCATGTTTCATTAAAACGCAGTAAAATAAAAACTTTTTCGTTGCTTTTGTTGTTTCCTTTGATTGCAGCCAAATGACTGAAAATTAAGTGGAAGACACTTTGAGATATAAGGAATCGGATAGGCCATGACACGAGAAGGTGTAGAAATCTGCTTGCAGACAGCTTTAACATGACATCACATATTGATATATTTTTTAAGTTTTTGCATATTACCCCATTTTTGAGGTCACGTTTTAACTTTGGTTAAGTGTTTGCCCACAACTGACATTAGATTACATTTAAACATTTTACATTATTTTTCTAGCACATGTTCATGTTAGTCTGCGCCATCCATTGATCACAGAACATCCACATAGGAAGAAAAGGTGTTTGACTACTGAAATAAAAATGTTTAGAGAAATGTAGAAAGAGGTGAACAAAATGCAAGATGATTTGGTATGGAATTTAGTTGTATACGTGAATGAGGTGTGAAACGTATGCAGAAAGGAAGATGTTTATTTGCGATGAAAGAAAATAGATATAATAACTTCATACTGTAGTAAAAAAAAAAAATAAAAATAAAAAAACCAGTAATCAGCCAATCAATTTCAAATGTTCATTCAACAGTAACCATATACATTCGACAATGGTCCTCTGTAAATAAAAATTAAAAACAAATCTGCTTGGACAGAATTGTTGTTATTTTTGGGAATAAGAAAATATCAACTATCTTGAGATGCATCCTCTTGCACAAAAATAATGCAAGTTAAGGAGTTACGTCCATATGCGTAAAAAGTTAAGATGAATATATGGATCAACAATTACCTCCCCTACTTGCATTATATTTGGGCAAAGCTATAGGAATAGTGTAATGATATTTTAAAATAATTGTCACATTGCCTTAAACATTTGGATTTTGACATGGAGTATTTTACGTAATGTGTACATTTTAGACATGGCAACTGAAGGAAAAAAAAGTGGAGAAAAAAAACCTAACATTTTGTGGGACAAATTTTGTAAGTTGGGTGACGAAACCATGTAAACTTTTCCTTCACAACAGACAAAATTAAGAGGTTTTTCTTTTAACAAACACAAAGAAATATGTCTTTACCTTCGAACAAGCACAGAAAGTATGTGTTTTTGTTCATAAGACCATACATTTTGTTGTTGTGGAGATATGGATTCAACTGCAGAAAATGTGAAACTTTGCTAACAATTCCCATACCTGACATTTTAAAAGTCTAAAAAGTGCCTCCCACTAGCTTGTCACCAAATAAACAAAGTAGGTTGTAACAAAATTGCAGATTAATAAAAAAAATAGTTCAATCAATAGTATATGTCACACCTGACATTAAACTAGTAATTTCCATCACTATCCTTTTCAGGCATTAAAAATAGTTCAAAGCAGCTATAGCCCCACATGGAAGTAAGAGGCTCATTCACAAGCTAGTTAAAAGCTTTTCATTCTTTTTGTTTTTCTCAAAAGAAAGTTCATAGTATGACAACAGTATTCACAGCAGGCAGTTTTAAATCACGCAAGGGTCATTCTCAAGGTGTGTTCACGAAATACATTGTAATTTTAAACAGAGACAATTATCAGTTCACGCTTGAAGATGATTTTACTGACCAAGTTTCTCCCCATATATTTCATAACCCTGCAGGTGAAAATGGGAATACCAGCACAGAATGACTGTCAGTGAACATTTAATACCAACACTTCAAACTACATCACTCATCATAAAACAGAAGCTGTGACTTGGATTTAAATGAAAATCAAAAAGTGGAAAAACTCATACTCTGATAATTGTTGTCCAAGTGTTTCAAACTACATCACTCATCATAAAACAGAAGCTGTGACTTGGATTTAAATAAAAATCAACACGCGGAAAAACTCATACTCTGATAATTGTTGTCTAAGTGTTTGTGTGGTTAAAAAAACAAACGTACCTGATCCTGAATAAAATCAGAGCAACCCATATGATCATTAAAATGTAACCATTCACTGGTCCATTGGTATACTCTTTTCAAAAAGGAGATGGGTATGGAAGAGGCAGTGCTTCTGTTAGTGATTCAAAGTGCCAGACATCCCATCCTAGTGCTGTGAAATGGATATAAATTATATATATATATATTCAATATTTCATGGAAGCTTACTAATATTTGCATGCAAACATACTGTGACAGTACTAATACAGTAAAAGCATTATTGAGGGTGAACAGCCTGCTTTACTTGGTTTCAGTGAGGAGTAACAATACTAACAATAACAATAACATGCCTAAGTTGTGAAATGTAAGTACTTAACCCCCCCCCCCCCCCCCGGACACTGGCAAAATTCCAGCAGAATGTCCCCCACCTTCGCTGACGATTATCCACAGTTTATACAGGAAATGTGCAGGTAGGTTGTCTGCCTCTGTGTCGGTTTTACCTCCGCGGTGTAGACGAAAAACTTTTCCACTTCTGCCACAGGGCGAAAAGTCTCGTTTTGGCACTTTAACTTGGCATATAACATCAAACATCACGTTAATCAACTGAATTGTGTGGCATTATACCTATGCGATTCATGTCACATTAGAAAAACTGCCGTAACGCAATAAAATTCCTGAGATGTTAGTATTATGCATAACACGGTAAAACATCGAGTTTTGGTGTCTGCGTTTTGGACGTTTTCGCTGGGATTACGGAGGGCTATTCACATCGTGTTAAGCAAGTTGTCGCAGTGAGCAAAACACCAGATAACGTCTGGAATTATGACAAGTTATTGCAGTGACTTAAACTCGAAGTTAGCTGTTGGTTTTGATGTGTTTCACTGCGTTTTCGTCTTGCTTTTGTTTCATAAGGCCAAAAAAAAAATTGTCTGTTTAGGGTAACCCGACCGACCCTATCGATTTGGCGCCGACCCAAAAACTTTTTTTTGATTTCAAAAAAAAAAGAAAAAAAAAGAGGTAAAAATGCTAAAAAGAGACATTTGGCGTTTCTTTCTCTCCCTTTCTCTCTGTTTTATTTATACGTTAGTTTTGAAACATGTATTCATCAAATATAAGAAGTGAATGTTCAGCCAACATAGCATTTACACACCAAAAAAAAAAAAAAAAAAAATACCTACCTACCGACCCTACTTTTTTTGGTCATGTTACCCTAAACAGACAATTTTTTTTTTTGGCCTAATGTTGTTGCTGTTGTTGTTACTGTTGGGAGCTATACATCACATTTTTGTTCCCCCAAAAATTTATTCTTGATTAATATCAGGACGCAAACCATCCCCTTTACTTCACACACACACACACACACACACACACACACACACACACACACACACGCTCACGCACACACACACACACACACACAATCTACTCCTCAGTTTGCAGCGTGGCTTCGACAGCGAGTTTGCCCGTACCCAAGGGGAGTAACTCGAAATAACTCAGCGCGCGGTCTGCTGAAAAAGGCCCTAATAGAAATCACCCGCTAGGTACACGCGCACTCAAGTTAACCTCTGCTTTGACCTGTGGCTGTGTGCCAAGAGAGAGCAGAACACACACGCCGTAGACCAGATAAATAGGTGCTTGATTTTGGTATTTTGATTTTACATAACATTAAACCTTTCTTGGGGTTCATGGTCATGGCAACAGCCATAATAATATTATATCATGTATAATATTACATTTCAGCATATGTGAATTACATGTCATCATAACAAACTGTCATACATTTTTTATTCCTCATCATTCTGATTGATCACAACCAAACTTACTATCAGTGGACACATCCAAATGCAAGCGCCTGTTCTTGACAAATTGCCACAGTGACTGATCTAAAAATATAGGTCCTTTGCCGCCACGGACACTGTTTGGCCTGTAGGTAAAATGTACAATGTATTTTCTGATTTGTGCACAAAAGCTTTTTTTCTTTTTTTCTTTTTTTTAACATAACAATGTTTAATGTTACTGTATGTTTGAAAGACCATGGTCACATTTGTAAAACAAATGTTAAATTAAAAAATAAATAACATTTTGGTTCATGATTTTTTCCTACACCTGTGCTAAAACTAAGAAGTAAAAATGTCGGTATATAAGTCACTCAAATACTACAAATTATGAATGGTTAGAGTTTGTTGCGGTTGACCCTGCACAGTTCGACCTACGATGTTTTTGTTGAACAATTTTGTCCAAAAAAAAAAACCAAAAAAAAGTAAGGGCAGTAACTCAAGACGTAAATGTGGCAGTGTCCCATAGGCAACCGCAGAGTTATCCTGTCCATAGGCAAGCGCTTACTTGATCCCAATTACTAGGCGTCTCCGGACGCCTAGAACAAATAAATGTAAAAAACACGCAAGTAGCAGTTGTCAAACAGCTCTACTCTTTCTCCCTCCTTCCGCCCCCCCCCCCCCCCCATTTCTCTATCCCTCCCTCCCTCCCTCTCTCTCTCTCTCTTCTTTTCCCTCTCTCTCTCTCTCTGTCCTCTCTCTCTCTCTCTTTCTCTCTCTATTCTCTCTCTGTCTCTCTCCTCTCTGTTGTCTGTCTCTCTCTCTCTTCCTCTCTCTCTCTCTCTCTCTCTCTCTCTCTCTCTCTCTCTCTCTCTCTCTCTCTCTCTCTCTCTCTCTCTCTCTCGGGCATATAGATGATGGCAATTGTGCTTTAAAACCTTTTCTGATTTCGTAGTCGAAATTTCGTCCAGCTAAAACGTATACGTAACTCCGTTATAATTCTTGAAGATTTTCTATCTTTACGGGTATAGATTCATCGATACAATGACGTAAAATGACACATCCTTCTTATTCACAAACAAGAAACCATTGTCGGTGCTTTGCTGTGAAGTGGCACTTGGATATGAGTTTTAGAGTGGCCGAGGGGTCACACCAAAATGGCATTTTGCTGTGAAGTGGCACTTGTATACGAGTTTTAGAGTGGCCGAGGGGTCACACCAAAATGGCATTTTGTTGTTTTCATTGTTGACACTGTTGACACTGTTGACACTGTTGACACTGTTGACAAGGGCCGTTTGTACTTCGTAGGCTCATTAGGTGCATGCACAATGCGTTATATAAGAGATTAGTAAAGGAATAAAGGGGGAGAAAAAACACTTACAAGCTATTTAGCCTGTGTGTGTGTGTGTGTGTGTGTGTGTGTGTGTGTGTGTGCGTGCGTGTGTGTGTGTATGTGTGTGTGTGTGTGTGTGTGCGTGTGTATGTCTGTGTGTGTGTGTGTGTGTGTGTGTGTGTGTGTGTGTGTGTATGTGTCTGTGTGTGTGTGTGTATGTGTGTGTGTGTGTGTGTGCGTGTGTATGTCTGTGTGTGTGTGCGTGTGTGTGTGTGTGTGTGTTTTTGCACGCGTGCATGCGTGTGTATGTGTGTGTGTGTGTGTGTGTGTGTTTGAGTGTGTGTGTGTGTGTGTGTGTATGTGTGTGTGTGTGTGTGTGTGTGTGTGTGTGTGTGCGTGTGTATGTCTGTGTGTGTGTGTGTGTGTGTGTGTTTTTGCACGCGTGCATGCGTGTGTGTGTGTGTGTGTGTGTGTGTGTGCGTGTGTGTGTTTGCATGCGTGCATGTGTGTGTGTGTTTGCATGCGTGCATGCGTGTGTGTAGAGTAGTTATGAAAGAATGTTTAACTTCTTAGAATGTCGTGCCTTGTTTTCGTTTTAACCTGTCTTGTTTTTGTGGTCGGTTGGATGGTTCGGCTTTGTTTGAATGTCAGTTATTTTGAGTGTTTGTCAGACAGAGTCATAACTTGTTTTTGTGGTAGGTTGGATGGTTCGGCTTTGTTTGAATGTCAGTTATTTTGAGTGTTTGTCAGACATAGTCATAACTTGTTTTTGTGGTAGGTTGGATGGTTCGGCTTTGTTTGAATGTCAGTTATTTTGAGTGTTTGTCAGACATAGTCATAACTTGTTTTTGTGGTCGGTTGCATGGTTCGGCTTTGTTTGAATGTCAGTTATATTAAGTGTTTGTCAGACAGAGTCATAACTTGTTTTAAACGTTGACCTTTGAATAAAACACAACAGAAGAAAGGGGTAAACACATCAACACTAACTTGTCCTGTTTTAATTTGTGAGAAGCTGAGGTAAATGAAACCAAAGGATTCCGTTCCCTCCAGACATGATCCATATGGGTGTATCCTCGTCAAGGGTCTTTATCACAACAGCGTCGAAGTCGTGTTATAAAATGTGAAATTGCCATTTTCTTAAACGTATCGGAATGAGTGAAAAGATACGGTATGCTTTTGTTTTCTTTATCTAGCGGGTATTTTCCACCTTCAAGAAATTCTCTGCTTTTCGTAATGATACCTCAAAGAGAGGGGGGGTATCTTTCTTTCTTTCTTTATTTGGTGCTTAACGTCGTTTTCAACCACGATAACGTCGTTATCGCGACGGGCAAAGGGGGGAGATGGGATAGAGCCACTTGTCAATTGTTTCTTGTTCACAAAAGCACTAATCAAAAATTTGCTCCAGGGGCTAGCAACGTAGTACAATGTATTACCTTACTGGGAGAATGCAAGTTTCCAGTACAACGGACTTAACATTTCTTACATACTGCTTGACTAAAATCTTTACAAAAATTGACTATATTCTATACAAGAAACACTTAACAAGGGTAAAAAGAGAAACAGAATCCGTTAGTCGCCTCTTACGACATGCTGGGGAGCATCGGGTAAATTCTTCCCCCTAACCTGCGGGGGGTAGGGGGGGTATGCGGCACAGACAAATTGCAGTGTTTCAAGTATATTCTCATTGTTACCTACAGCAGCCTATTCTCTCAGTGCGCGAACCCATGGTGCGATGTTTGGTTTCAGATATATATAGGACGCTTTTTAGAAATCGTGCATCCGTTGCATTTAATGAGCGTGTCTAATGGCAAAGACTTGTTTCTAAACGCTGAATCGATGAAAATAACATCGTATTCAAGTACATCCCTTTGTCTGGCCTTTTCCTCGTAGAAAGGACATCACTTCATTGCAGTGTCCATTACTTTCAAATCTGGCAAAGAAGAAAGAGTTTGCACAGAGTGTGGTGCTTTTGTGTGTGCTCTTAGACTATTTTTTGAAGACACAATTTCAAGGGCAAGAAAAAGATGACTAAGCCTACACTGGCAGAACTGGTCTTTGGTTACGCTGAAACCAGCGCGCGGCTTGGTCGGATGTTCAGTCAGGTCTTGGGGCGAGTTTAAGGTAAGTTGTGGTGGAGCAAATTGTGATATGAGATGATGTGTGTAATGTGTGTGTGTGTGTGTGATGGAGGGAGTGGTAGAGATTATTAAGGGATGGGGGAAGGTTTGTTACACAAGTGTCTGTGTTTGTGGGGTTTCATGCCATTGAATTGTCAACCACTTGAAATAATAATAATTACCATTTGAATCCGTTTGTTATTGTTTGTCACTGTATCTGTCGTTTAACAATAATCTGATTTTTTTTATCCATCGTGGTTAACAAACTTCAAGCAATTAGTAAGCGTCTGCGTGGTAGCTTTGAAAGAAATGCGACTTGTACGACAAAAAGGAATAAACACAGACAACCTTGGCACGTGATGAGTGCCATATTGCCAGCTTACAAAAATGTCGGTGAAGACATCACACGCGCATTCCTTAACCTTTGATTCAAAATCCAACCACAAAAAAAGCTGATAAGCTACGAATAGTCACTGAGAAATTAAGATGTAATAAACGTTTAAGAAAGTCAGGAAGTTTGCCCGTTTCGAAGTTCATGCAAAAAGAGCAACCCACTGAAGGTTCAGTTCTTTCTCCGTCAATTACTTTTTTTTTTATCTTCTTTTTTTTTTAAATCTCTAGTTGTAATTCCCTGTATTCATTTACTTTGAATCTCAAATGGTTGCACTAATATTTTGATGATTTAATCTTTTAATCAAGGTGAAAACGTATGGTCTCCAATATCGCTGTTTCGTGTTTGTTATTTGGTTTTTGTGGGTTCTTTACCATACAGGTGCTTGCTGTCTCTAACTGTGCATGATGGCCACAGAACAGTTGCTGTACTTGATAATCAGCGGTAAGATGATTTTTTCCGGGTGTCTGTCTGTCTGTGTGTCTGTCTGTATGTCTGTGTGTCTGTGTGTCTGTGTGTCTGTCTGTCTGTCTGTCTGTCTGTGTGTCTGTCTGTCTGTCTGTCCGTCCGTCCGTCCGTCCGTCCGTCCGTCCGTCTGTCTGTCTGTCTGTTCGTCCGTCCGTCCGTCCGTCCGTCTGCCTGTCGGTCCGTCCCCCCGTCTGTCTATATGCCTGTCTCTCCCCCTACCCCACTCTCTCTTTCTCTCTCTCTCTCTCTCTCTCTCTCTCTCTCTCTCTCTCTCTCTCTCTCTCTCTCTCTCTCTCTCTCTCTCTCTTGTGCCAGCCCCACCACCTCTCTCCCTCTCTCTCCCTCTCTCGTTCACGTGCTTTCTTTCTCTCTCAGTTGTGCAGGCTGATTCGAGTTATCAGAATCCTAATAAAAAACAAGTCGCGTAAGGCGAAAATACAACATTTAGTCAAGCTGTCGAACTCACAGAATGAAACTGAACGCAATGCAATTTTTCAGCAAGACCGTATACTCGTAGCATCGTCAGTCCACCGCTCATGGCAAAGGCAGTGAAATTGACAAGAAGAGCGGGGTAGTAGTTGCGCTGAGAAGGATAGCACGCTTTTCTGTACCTCTCTTCGTTTTAACTTTCTGAGCGTGTTTTTAATCCAAACATATCATATCTATATGTTTTTGGAATCAGGAACCGACAAGGAATAAGATGAAAGTGTTTTTAAATTGATTTGGAAAATTTAATTTTGATCATAATTTTTATATTTTTAATTTTCAGAGCTTGTTTTTAATCCAAACATATCATATCTATATGTTTTTGGAATACCATGGGTGATGTGTAGTAGGTGTGAGCGATGGTAGAGTAGAGGACGTGTGATTGGCGGGGGGGGGGGGGGGGGGGGGTAAGAGTGAAATGTTGACGTCTGTTTACTTTGTATGATGGGGGGGGGGGGGGGGGGTTATGATGTAATGTAATGTATGATGATGTACTATGTGTTGATTGCGTATGTATGGGGGTTATGATGTAATGTATATGTATGATGATGTATTCTGTGTCGATTGTGAATGTATGGTGGGGTGGGGGGGTATGATGTAATTTAATGTACGATGATATATTTGGTGTTTGATATAGTGTATGATTGTTTGTCAGTTGAAGATTATAGTACGATGTTTGATGTTGTAATGTTTGTGCGTGTGTTATAATGCAATATGTTATGATGTAATGTGTGATGATGTATTCGGTGTTTGATAGTGGATGTATGCTTGTTAGTTGTAGATCAAGTACGATGTTTGAGGCTGTAATGTTTGTGCGGGTGTCATATGTAGCCGTACGAGGGTTCCAGTGTGTGAGTTGTGCATGGCCGGGCGCTAGAGTGCTGCATGAATGAGTAAGTGCATGTGGAGTTGTATGGCTGGGTGAATTGTGGGTTGCGTACGTCCGAGGGGCACATGTAGCCTGTGTGTCTGAAGTAGTGGGTATGTGTGCGTAAGGGTGTGTTGATATTGAACTTCAGTTGTTGCTTTGTAAATGTCTATGTATCAGTGTATTATGTCTTGCCACACACATGCCAAATTTCCTTGTATTGATGAGGACAATAAAATTTCTTGTATCTTGTATCTTGTATCAAAAATGATGAAGAATAAGATGAACGTACGTTGTTGTTGTTGTTTTTTTTTTTGTTTTTTTACAATTTTCAGATTTTTAATGACCTAAGTCATTAATTAATATTTAAGCCACCAAGTTGAAATGCAATACCGAAATCCGGCCTTCGTCGAAGATTGCTTGGCCAAAATTTCAATCAATTTGATTGAAAAATGAGGGTGTGACAGTGCCGCTTCAACTTTTACAAAAAGCCGGATATGACGTCATCAAAGACATTTATCGAAAAATAAAAAAAAAACGTCCGGGGATATCATACTCAGGAACTCTCATGTCAAATTTCATAAAGATCGGTCCAGTAGTTTACTCTGAATCGCTCTACATACACACACACACACACACACACACACACACACACACACACCCCTCCCCGTTGAAATGAACCTTGTGTGTTTAATCAATAAAATGTCTTACGTCTTACGTCTTACGTCTTACACACACACACATACATACACACACACACCTACACACACACACATACACCACGACCCTCGTCTCGATTCCCCCTCTATGTTAAAACATTCAATCAAAACTTGACTAAATGTAAAAAGAGTAAAAAATAATAATAAAATACATAATTTCACGAATTTCTATCGTCGACTTGAACGATCAATAGCTTCTTCAAAATCGGTTAAAAAAAACTTTGTGGTGATACCGTTTACTGTAAACCCAGTTATATGACTGCAAAGGCCATCGGCCCCCTACCATATTCAGTTGACAGATTGATTGTAAATAAGGCAGTGTCTGTACAGTGGAACCTACAACACAGACACCCCCTAAAATCAAATTTACAAAAGCAAGGTAAATTCCCGCGTTAAAATCGACAAAATATCAGAACAGCAAAAACGCAAATGTGACCTTTTCTCTGCTATTCTTTTTGAATTTTCTGAGCTTGTTTTTTAATCCTACATTACATATCTATATGTTTTTGGAGTCAGAAACTGATAAAGAATCAGATGAAATCCTTTTTGAATCGATTCCTTAAATTTTCATTGTAATTAAAATGTGCAGATTGTTTATGACCAAACTCATTAATTAACTATTTTAACTAATACAATGCAATCCCATAGCCCGGGCTTCGTCGAAGGATGCTGGACAAAAATTTCAATCAGTTTGATCGAAAATTGAGGGTGTGACAGTGTCGCCCCAACTTTCACAAAAAGCCGGATATGACGTCATCAAAGACATTTATTAAAAAAAAAAAAGAAAGAAGAAAGTCTGTGAATATCATTCTCGTGAACTCTCACGAAAAGCTAGTTTCATGAACATCGGACTAGAATTTGTCTCTGAATCGCTCTACACATACACACAGACACACACACAGACACACACACACATACACACACACACAGACACACGTACTTCACCACACTCGTTCCTATTCCCCGTCTATGTCAAAACATTTAGTCAAAACTTGACTAAATGTAAAAAGTTTAAATTAAGAAGAAGAAGAAGAAGAAGAAGAAGAAGAAGAAGAAGAAGAAGAAGAAGAAGAAGAACAAGAACAAGAACAAGAACAACAACAACAACAACAACAACAACAACAGCAACAACTACACCAACAACAACACAAGCAGCAACAACAACAACAACAACAGCAACATCAACAACAACAACAAGAAACAAGTCTTGTGAAGCAATATAAAAACATTTAATCAATATGTCGGCATGAAACGGAAAGATCAACACTAAAAGAAACAGCCAACACCAAGACAACATGTACTACGGCTTTGCTAGACTAAACCCAAAGACCGAGACGGGTCCAGCTCGTCTCCACGAAGCATGCGAACGTAGCGCCTGACTAACCTATTTTCTTGTTTGGCGGGTGTATTTTTAGAGAACACATGGCATATCTATATATTTTTGGATTCACGAAATGATACAAAATAAGGTGAAATCATTTTTGGATTGATTACTAAGATTTTAATTTTAATTAGAATTTTGACATTTTCAATTAACAAACTCATTAATGATTTTTCAAGCTCCCAAACTGAAATGCGATCCCATAGTCCGGGCTTCGACCAAAATGTCAATCAATTTGATAGAAAAATTAGGGCGTGACAGTACCGCATCAACTTTCACAGTAAGCCGGATATGACGTCATCAAAGACATTTATCGAAGAAAAGAAAATACGGTATGTCATTTAGATCTGTCGAGTATTTTTCTTGGAATCGCTCTACACAGACAGAGAGACAGACAGACAGACAGACACACACACACACACACACACACACACACACACACACACACACCAGCACCCTGTTAGGAAACGCTGCCGTTGCTGAACTTTGGTTCAGTTTTGTGTGTTGCATGTAGTTGACTTATTTGTACTTTGTGGGAAAGTAGCCTACCGATATTATATTTTGTAAACACAATATTATTATCTTGTTTGGACGAGAATGCAGGTGAACTTTCTAGTCCTGTCAAAACAAGTTGTTTATCACGTTGTTTTGAGTCGTGGGTTCGTGGCGTTCGCTCGGATTAAGTGCGTCGGCGCTTTTAATGTACGTCACAGAGAATGTCACTATTCTAGTCCATTCTATTCATCTAATTTTAGTTGTATCATGTTCGGTCTGGAATATTCTCGAGATTGAGTATTTACTATATAGGCCAGCGTGATTTGTATGTTAAAAAGCTTCTACTTTGAGTTCTGCTACGATGTGCAGTTGTATGTATGGAATGCTAAATAAATCCTCGAACTCAATTTGACGAGTTGTTTTCTGCTGCTGCGAAGACGAGCGACGTAGAATAAAAGAACACAACTATACGACATTTGAGAACTTTGTCAATCTCAAGTGTCGTGTAACACACCCTCGTCTCGATTTGCAGTCTACGTTAAAACATTTAGTCAAAACCTGACTAAATAAATGTAGAAATACTGGGAATGAATAAGTATGCGCTTTGGAAAGCAGAACATCATGAAAAGCAGAACATCATGGAAAGCAGAACATCATGGAAAGCAGAACATCATGGAAAGCAGAACATCATGGAAAGCAGAACATCATGGAAAGCAGAACATCATGGAAAGCAGAACATCATGGAAAGCAGAACATCATGAAAAGCAGAACATCATGGAAAGCAGAACATTTACAGCAGAACATTTACGGCAGACCAACAACAGAGTCTGAATTTCATACATTCAAAAGTTTGATCATCCTTCATAAATAATCAAGGGTGCACTGAGTTAAGACGAGGACAACAGAACGATGAAAGATGACGATAGGATGAGCGGCAACTGGTTTTGGTACCTACTGCTTTTTCATAGTGTTAAATTTGTTTCAGTTTCAATTCTACCAATGCCATCATGGTGTGGCCCTAAACATCTGTGGCCGCTGACAAAAGACACGATACTATGGGACAGGGAAGATGACAAGTCAGTATCTACCTTTGTGTATGGCAGCACCTGCCCATTACTGGTTTCCGATTCGTTATACGATGGTGAAGACGATGGCTCCTTTTACTACGACGGCAGCACCGCTTCTGTGGCAGACTTTGGTGTGAAGGTAACGTGTTTCTGATTTGTTCACTGTGAATTAGAGGGTGAGCGTGGGGGTAACTCACTCACTCACTCACTCGCTAACTAACAACCTAAAAATGGAGTCGAACTCTACCTTTTTGTGTGTGCGTATGAGCGCGTTTGTCTCGATGGCACAGCTATCCTCGGGCCGCACTATTCTGGTGTCAGTCAAAGTATTCGGTTGTGTTTTCTACCTGTTTGCAGTTTCGTCGGTTATTTCAAAGTTAAAGTCGCATATATAAAGACTGCCAGCGACATGTTTGCCCATTATGTAAGCCTACAGGGGAGGCCGGATCAGCATTGCTCTTTACGGGTAGCTCTATGATGGGGTCGTCCACTTGGGATAGAGGTGATGAAATACGACCCCATCAGCTAGTAAATTACCAAGCCTTTGAGAGCAGACAAGAAGCAGAAAATGAGAAGACAATAATTGTCAAAGAAAGCATTTCGAGAACAAGCCAAGATAAATTTAAAGATAGTATACCGAAGGCGCCATTTTGGAAAGTTTTCTGACGATTTGGACCTTAAAAAGATCAAGGAACATTAATTTGCTGTACTGTTATTTAGAAACCCTTGCAATGATTTGCTCAAAACTGCTCCGAAACTTAAATATAATTAATAACTTAAAAAATGATTAATTGAATTTTAATCAGCGAGCGGTTTGCATTGCCCAGCTCTCCTGTCAGGAGTCAGGACTTTCGGTCGTCATCATTATTTATTTTAGTTTTCATAGATACACATTCGTCAAAGCAGATTGAGACCGTTGGATTGAGCAAGTCAAACCAACAGTCTAGCTTACGCATGCAAATTCCGTGCCATACAGCGCTAGCACGCTTCTTTTAACAGAAACAAACACGATGTACGTTAAAAACAATACGGTCTGCTATGACTACCCGCAAACACAGCATTCAGATTTGAAAAATAGAACGCTCAAACACTAATTCTAAGACCTTCTCCGTGTGTGTTGTCATCTATTCAACTCCCAAAACGAACTCTGTATTTTTAAGCTCAATTTCAAATCTGTATCTCTAGGAATAGTGCATGAAATACTCATGGTCGAAAGGTAGGACGAAAACTAGGAGTAGCGCAAAGTGCGTCACATGAAGAATTACGGTCTGGGGTTCCCACTCAAAACACAGCCGTTTTCAATTTTCAAATGTTTATTTAAGGTATTCCTGATGTGTAATCACATAATTACAACCCCCAACCTGAACTGCGTAGCTCTTGTGGCGATTTGAGACAATTTTCTTGTCAGATATATCCCTTTAATAACTCTGATTTTGAGTTGCTCATGGTTTTGACAAAAACTAGCTGCGGCCATTTTCCGTTACCGTTCTACACGGGGGATAACTGGCTATAACGTGGTAAGCTGGTGAACAGTGGTGAACACTCGATTCGGCCTGCATTTTCCCGTTTTACCACAACGTTGTTGATTTCTGTCTGGATTAAAGGTGAGCTACTGCATCTGCGATGACTAAATTTGTTTCTAAATGCATAATATGTTGAAGAAGGATTTGCGTTTTCCCGTATTTAAATGTTAAAACGATAAATCGTGGTGACGAAGCACCGGAAATGGCTGCTGGGTGGGTTTAAAATGTAGAAATGCGCTTGTTTTTATAAAAACGCTTGTATTCAGCTTCGGTACGGGAGTCTTAGTGACAAAGAAGTCATACTTGATGCAAAGGAGTGCTATTGTTGGGTTGGAATTATTTGTTAGAGCGGGCAGGCGAGAGGCGGTCAAATATGCGAGATGACTGATGATCGTACACCGGGTTGAATACCGTCGCGAATGGGGCAGCAGACGCATAATCCGGTTTGATGCATAATTTTCTGTTAAACTAGACATTCGAACACTCTCTCTCTCTCTCTCTCTCTCTCTCTCTCTCTCTCTCTCTCTCTCTCTCTCTCTCTCTCTCTCTCTCTCTCTCTTACTCTCACACCTCTCTCTCTCTCTCTCTCTCTCTCTCTCTCTCTCTCTCTCTCTCTCTCTCTCTCTCTCTCTCTCTCTCTCTCTCTCTCTCTCTCTCTGTCTGTCTAATGTTGAATTGGAGTGGCTGTCATCCGTTAGCCAGTCATCAATACTTTAAGGGGGAAAGGAGGCACACGGTTAGGAGGTAGTTATCCTTAGCGGATTATGACTTTATTCAGGCAACGAAGTCATTCGGCGCACAGTGTTTTCTGTGTAAAAAAAAACTGTCACAAATTATTCCGAAGAAAAAGTTATTCCCTATAATGCCGCACAAAAACATGTAAACTGAACATTATGCTTCGGAAAAACTGTTTTACTGCGGAAAAAAACTACGCTTCTGCGGATAATGACATTATTAAAAAAAAAATGCTGCAGATAAACCGGTTTTTTTCTAGATCATTCCTGTTTTTCCGCAGAAAAACTGAAAATGTGATAATCCGCTAAGGACAATTACATTCTAACGGTGTGCCTCCTTTACCTCTCAAAGGAGTTTTTTCCGCAACATAATGTTTACATATTTTTCCGCGGCATTATTGGGAATACCTTTTTCTTCCGAATATTCTGTGACAGTTTTTGTACCCAGAAAAACTAACGATCTTGTAAAGTAGCGTTTGTTTCCGCCCTATCCTCCCCAGGTAAGTGTGAAACCAGAGTAATGTTGCAACTTTGAACTTCCGACAACAAAAATATTCGGCGCTCAGTGCCTTCTCGGTAATTTTGGACGAGTCTATCTCTTTTACTGCAGTAAAATTGAAATAAAGAATGCTACGGTAAAACGGTGCTGTTGTTTTACTGCAGAAAAACTTCTTACATTTTTTTCCGCAGCATTTTGTACTACATGTAGCTCATTATAATATTGGATCACGTGAGTTCCCCCTATGTTGAGAGATGGACTCTTCCAAAATTACCCGGAAAACACCGAGCGCCAAATGATTTCGTTGCCTGAATAAAGTCATAATCCGCTAAGGACGACTACCTCCTAACCGTGTGCCTCCTTTCCCCCTCAAAGTATTGTTCTAGGATGGATGGCTAACAATGCTAAATCATAAAAGATTTCTTTTTTCATCAAGACAAGATCAGTACAACTCGAAGTTTTGAATGTTTGCTTGGGGAAACACGACCTTGCGTGACGTGCTTCCGGGCTCCCTTTTTTCAAACTTTCAAAACTTCGAGTTGTACTGATCTTGTCTTGATGAAAAAAGAAATCCGGCTAGCCACGCAAAAATAAATTCTTTCAAAAATGCTCGCTCTTTATGGAGGGCACCTAGGATGTTCTCAAGCGGTGAGTGTTTAAACGAAAGGGTGTTTGTACTGTGTGTAAATGCCTGACAGTGTCTGTGACCAGAAACTGATGGTTTACGTGAAGCAGAGTGTGCCTTTAACAGAAGGTGGTACGTACTAATCGTTCTAAATAACTTTTCTCCTTGATCACGATGTACAAGTTGTGTAGATTTTTGTTTTAATTATTAAAAACATCCTCTACCTGCCACTCGGCCAGACAATAACATACAACACATTCTTATAGGCAAGAAAATAGTTCAATATTAAATATATCTGACCTTTTCAGAACGATAAATCTGACGAGGAAAAGGACACATATGGCTTCACCCTGTGGCTCAAGCCGGACTCCGCCACTTCCACTGGAGAGCTCTTTGAATACCAAAGCACGTCGGATGATGAAGACAACCAAGTCACGAGGACTCGTGCAGAACTGGTCAACGGCAAGGTCAAATTCACAGTCGCCAATAACAACGGTGACATGGGGTCCGTGACGTCATCGGTCGGGCTGGACGACACAAAGTTCAACAGCGTGTTGCTGTGGGCGAAGGAGGAGCACGGCACGATGCTGCTTCACGTCGCCATTAATGGCCAAGCTGATTACACTGACACTACAGAACGAAAGGAGGACATGAAACTGCGAGTAAGTTGCTTTAAGTAGGTTTATACATGATCAGCAGCAACACGGCTCATGCCTGCACGAGCTAACAAGCATGCACACACTCACACACACACACACACACACACACACACACACACACCCACACTCACACACCCACCCACACACACACACACACCCGCGCGCACACACACACATACACACACACACACACACACCCGCGCGCACACACACACATACACACACTTACACACACTCACCCGCGCGCACACACACACACATACACACACACACCCGCGCGCACGCACACACACACACACACACACATACACACACACCCGCGCGCACACACACACACCCGCGCACACACACACACACTCACACACACCGTGCACACACACGCGCACGCACACACACACACACCCGCACGCACGCACACACACTAACAGCCACGCACGCACACACACAAACACGCAAAACCCACCAAGTGGGTTCATAGCCGATAGTGCACTTGGACTACAACGGCACTGCGCGCAGTGTCTTTGTAGTGCGCTTGCACTACAACCGCACTGGCTGCAGTATCCGCTCCGGCATGGACGAATTTGACACTAAAAAAGGCATAAAATTTGACCTATTTCGTAGCCTATAGGGCACGGAATTTTGACGGAAAGAGTGTCATCATCTTGAATATGGCATTCTTTCCGTAAAAAAAAAAAAAAAATATTTTTTGCTAAAACTTGTTTTCTGAGTCGTTTGGAACCTGGTTGTTACGAATCAAGAATAAAACAACTGGGTTCCAAAATGTGGAACCCACTTGTTTTTTTAGCCCCAGTTGGTACTGTGTGAACATATACATAAACCCGGTTGGTGGGTTTTGCATGCTCACGCACACACGCACACACACGCACACGCACACACACGCACGCACGCACGCACACGCACACACACGCACACACACACACACACACACACACACACACACACACACACGTTGATTAGTGTTGACATGTATACCTTGTTTCGTGTTGCCGGATTTACGATTGCCCTGTGTTATTGTGTTTATGTCTTATTTTTAACAGAGACAGAGTGTAAGACTAGGCGTCAGCCTTAAATCTCCATCCTTGAGTAATATTAGTCACCTGGCTGGCTATAGTGGGAGGGTTACTTTGGGTGGTCACATTATATATTATGTTTTTTGGAAAGTTCGTTTTATTTGCAGCCACAGTTCCGTAAACGACAAATGGCTAAACCCAACCACCTAAGAATGAGAAGCGTTTTCGTAACATAACTCATATTCTGCAAAAATGCAGCCATGACGCAGGGGGTAGGTTACAAAAAAACGTCATATACCGCTTGACTGCATACGGATATAAGCAAATTATACCTTAAACGAAAGCTGAAGATTGTTGCCATCAGATAGCAAGTAAAATGCCTAATTCGTATACACAGTTTTATTTTTAACAACATCTGTATAACATGCGGACGACAAAACAGGAAATGCCATTTTCGCGGGGCGCGCCCCGTGATTTGTAAATTTGTTTACATTTTTACAAATCACGGGTTAACAGCTATAGGTATGTGGGAATGTCGGGTGGAAAGACAAGGATATATAGCACAGGCAGAGGAGCATACAATTAAGACACCGAAGACAGAGGTTGCTTTAACTTATTTTTAGTTACATTTCCTTCAATAAAAGATAAGTTAAAGCAACCTCTGTCTTCGGTGTCTTAATTGTATGCTCCTCTGCCTGTGCTATATATCCTTGTCCTTCCACCCGACATTCCCACATCTGGCGCTGCGAGCAGGATTGGGACTCAGCATGATATGTTCAGGTAATGGCATAATATGACCACTGAACATTTTTGTGCTGTTCCCATTCTGCGAACTTGGGATGGACAGTGGTCCCCCGGACGAAGTTCATTTCAAACGGGGGCGATTGTGACAGGGGAGGCTACCGCTCCTTTCACAGCAGACTCTGCACCCGAGTTGTTGGCCTTTAAGTCAACACCCGTGGTTTGTGGAAATCTGTTTGTGATGGGGTCTGGTAGTTTCCGATTGTCTGTACGTTCATGGAAACCTTCGGGTTTGCATAACAGCTTTTATAGGGCTAAGAAATTAGCCCTAACATTTTCAAACCTGTTTGATTGCACTTCGCTTCCCGAAGTGATCGTAGTGTTTTGGCACACGGTTACAGGTATGAGAAATCGAGTTTTGTGCGTCCAACAAATACAACCCTAAAAAAAAAGAGAGTAAATATAACGAAGACAGAGCGAAAGGAATATAACGTTTGCCAACAGATTCTACCTTGCAGTATATTCAAGTAAGGCTATACCAAGCGTACGCTGCCGTACCGCCAAGCGATTGTTGGCTAGGATGTGTTGATGCTGTATGGTTTTCAACGCGCGGAGTCAATTTCTTTCCGATTCAGACGTTGCGGCGGTGCGCTACCACACAATTTTGAATGTTTCATCTCTTTTTGAATGTTTGCACAATACAGACCGTTTTGAATGTTGATATTTCACATATCAACGCAGGACACATCAATGAACATAATACTTTGGCTTGTCAGGCTATTTATTGACAAAGAGGCGTGTAAGATGGGATGAAACTGGGCGAACATGCTTGAGTGAGGACAGATCTACAGCAAATCGGTTCGCATGTTCGTTAACGTGTATATTTCTCGTTGAATACAAACATGTACTAAATACAAACCTTACTCATTCCCAGAATTATGAATTTAAGCTGTACGTGGTTTCAAATCGGAGACACATTTTGTTTTGAATGGGGGACATTTTCCGTGAAGTTGGCGACAACGCTTTGTTTACACCTGGCGTCAGCGCGCTATCAGTATCGCCGATTATCCTACATACGTGAGAGAGACACCCGTGAGATAATAATCGTTCAAATCACACGTGTGTATATCATGTAAATGAGGTCATGTCAAGCAAGTCTGGCAGGGACCTGTTTTTCCACTGCTTATGATGCCAAAGTCACCGAGGCAAACGTCATTATAGAAACAAACATTGCGCTCGCTAATTCACCCTCGATGAATCTTTAGAACTAACACGTCACGCCACACTTTCAGAGTGACATTTCTTTGCTTTGACGTAATAGATTGCACGAGGCTTTAGAAGAAATCGAGGTTCCAAAACAAGCGTCTTCAATTTAGCTGCCTCGACTGCAAGACATTTTCAGTAAAATACACGTAAGTACAGTATGTAGGATAAACAGAATAGCCTACTACATGGCTTGCTGTGTCGTACCAGATTTACACTCGTTGCTTTTTCAAAGCTCGCTTTCGCTCGCAGTTCAATATTTAAAAAAACAACTTGTGTAAAGCTGGTACGACACAGCAAGCCATGTACGTGGTATTCTCTATATATACGGCGTTGAAACTACTCACAATCAAAAGGTTTAAACCTGCAAATGATATTAAGATGCTCTTTTTAATTTGCCTTACTTAGTCTTTTAAATTTAACATGTGTATGTTTCATTTCTTGGAACTGTTTAAATGTTTTACACTGAAAACCAAAGCCGATTATTTGCCTCATTATGATTTGTTTTAGCCTAATGAATTACGTCAAAACTACAGGCACAAACAGATAATGACGTCATTTTAAGTGGCACAAACATGTACATGAAAGCCTTCCCTTTCGAATGATTTACAGTTATAGAATTTCTGTCAAGCGGTTTAAGTTTTATGTCCGTTTTATGAACCCAACCCTCTAAACGAGAATAGTAACGCCAAAAAAGGAAAACATACACACAAACCAACGTTTTTCTCATCGGTGGTTTGGAATATTGCCCCAAAACTTTAGATTTAGTGTTGTGGTGTTAAAATCTATCAGAAAAATGTGTTTGTTAACGTGACGCCTAAAAGTAACCAAAACGGTCCTTAGCCGACTGATTATATAGTTCGTTCGTTCGTTCGTTCGTTCGAGTATGTATTTCTGTCTTTGTCATAATCATAATTAATGATTAGCCTCATTTCAGCTCGGCGGCAAGTGGCGCCTTGGTGAATTCGTAACGTCCAGTGGTGCGCGGTATGTAGGCAAAATCAACTGTATCACCTTCTATGATGACGAGCTGAAACCTGATGAGCTTGAAAAGTACAGAGAAGAGTGCGGTAAAGACATGGACAAATATCCAGGTAGGGGTGTTTTTCAGAGGAGGTTGAGATGAGATAGTGTGTGTGTGTATGTGTGTGTGTGTACGTGTGCGTGTGTGTGATGAGATGGTGTGTGTGTGTGTGTGTTGGGTGTGTGTGTGTGTGATGAAATGGTGTGTGTGTGTGTGTGTGTGTGTGTGTTTGTGTTGGGTGTGTGTGTCTGTGTGTGTTTGTGTTGGGTGTGTGTGCGTGTGTGTGTGTGATGAGATGGTGTGTGTGAGTGTGTGTGTATGTGTGCGTGCGTGTGTGTGCCTGTGTGTGTGTTGATATGATGTCATATGCAAAGCCTCGAGTCGTGTGTGTACAGAAGTGTGGTATAATGTGGGGGTGTAAACAAGGAGTTATAGTGTGTGTGTGTGTGTGTGTGTGTGTGTGTGTGTGTGTGTGTGTGTGTGTGTGTACCCCCGTTTCCACAGGTTTGGTTGCCTAAATCACCATAAGGCAACCATCCACACGTGGATGGCAACCTAAACTCTGGATGGCAACCTAATTGTGTGGATGGTCGCTTCATTTAACACCGTTAAATTGACTTTTTTGACGGAAAGAATGTCATAACAATGTTCAAAATGACATTCTTTCCGTCCTCTATAGGCGACGAAATAGGTCAAATTTTGTGCATTTTTTAGTGCAAAATTCTTCGATGCCGGAGCGAGTACTGCACCCAGTGCTGTTGTAGTGCAAGTGCACTAGAAAGGCACTACACCCAGTGCCGCCTCTTAGGTAACCATCCACACTTTAGGTGTGTGTGTGTGTGTGTGTGTGTGTGTGTGACTGTGTGTGTGACTGTGTGTGTGTGTGTGTGTGTGTGTACTTTATCTCAAACTGTTTAACAACTGATTAAACGACTGGTTTTTGTATGTCTCTTTCCTCGGCTAGGATCAAGCTGCTCACTCACCACCACTACAACCACCCCAACTACCACTACAACCACCCCAACTACCACTACAACCACCCCAACTACCACTACAACCACCATTACAACCACTCCAACTACCACCCCAACCATCCCAACCACCACTACTACTACCACAACCACCACAACTACCACTACCCTTACTACCTCTTCTAATACCCCGACTGCCACAATCACTCCCTCCACAACCACTACAACTACCCCTACAACCACCAGCGCCATCACTACCACTACCAGTGTCGCCATCACGACACCCATAACCACGACACCCACAACCACGGCACCAACCTACCTTCCCGTCAACCTCTGGCCTCTCGACAACGTCACTAGGGGATATGACGTCATAACGGGGTCATCTCCTCTTGTGTCACATGAAACCCTCGCCTGCCTCCGGGTCGAAAAATGCCCGGCAGATACAACGTTGTCCCTGAAAAACGACGTGCTGTTTTTTGACGGATCTCTGGGTTCTGCAGTGGAGATGGAGATGAACATGTCAGTGTGGGACGATGACTTTACTGTCGTTGTCTACGTCAGACCTCAACAACCCCCTGAAGGACAGGTCTGGAGCTACGCTGCCCCTGAAGCAAGCGACGGTCTATCACGCATTGAAGTCAGTCTCCACCCCAACGGTTCCTTGACGACTACGCTTTGGGGCTCAGGAAGACAAGCTTCATGTGCATCTATTGAAGCTGCCGGAGTCTTCGACGCTAGCAGCGACTTCGCTAGAGTTTGTGTTGGAAGAAGCACTTCAGCGATAACGCTTCGGGTCGGGGATGATGTTTGGGTTGATTCCGCCGACTCGTGCCCAAGGTCACCCGTGAGTCCAGGTCAAGGATCCCTCAAGGTCGGAGGTCGAGGTGAAGGTCAGAGTGCAGGGTACCGAGGTCACGTGGTGTGCATGACGGTCTTCTCTCAGTACGTTCGCACTGTGGATGATGAGCAGCTTCTCTCTCTGTGTGGCGACTATGACCCCGCTCCTTACCTGGGTAAGTCTGAGAGTGTGTCATTTGATTGACTGCACATGGTATGTTTTGGTCGTCGAATTTTAGTGTTGACAGTAAAAGAGCCTGAGTGGCCCGGAAAGGTTGTGTGTGTGTGTGTGTGTGTGTGTGTGTGTGTGTTTGTATGTGTGAGTGTGTGTGTGTATGTGCGGGTGTGGGTGTGGGTGTGTGTGCGCGGTCACTGACATGTGTGTACCGTCAATGTTTTCGGTTAGCCGACTTGAACAAAGAGAGAGAGAGAGACGGAGAGAGAGAGAGAGAGAGAGAGAGAGAGAGAAGAGAGAGAGAGAGAGAGAGAGAGAGAGAGAGAGCCGAGAGAGAGAGAGAGAGAGAGAGAGAGAGAGAGAGAGAGAGAGAGAGAGAGAGAGAGAGAGAGAGAGATAATTGAATTGAATTGAACTTTATTTAACAAGGATTAAGATCAGGGCCGGACTACCGGGGGGGTTATGGGGGTTGCGCAACCCCCCCCCCTAGCCTAAACATGTACCTTACTTATTTAATTTTTTTTTTATTATTGCTTATTTTATGCCGTTTCATGCAAGGAGCGACCATTTTCCTATCTCAGAATATGACCTACCCGTCAGCTTCAGGGGGCTTCGCCCCCTGACCCCCACAACGAGGGGGGGGGGGGGGGGGTGGGTGGGTTCTAGGGTTTCCGGACCCCCCCCCCTGCCAAAAAATAAAAATATTGAATGAGGTATGCATTTCTTTATTTTACGTCGAGTTTCAATTTTTGGGGTATTAATCAGTGACAAAATCTGCTGCCTGAAACTGGTAATGATCATCCTCAGAATGCACCAGATTGCACCATTTTGCATCCTTTTTTTCAAAATTTTCCGGGGGGGCATGCCCCCGGACCCCCCTAGCAAGCTAGGCGCTTCGCGCCGTCGGCTCGGCGCTTCGCGCCTTCACACCCATATCTTCACAATATACTTTTGAAAAAAACCAGTCATAAAATGAACTGATCCGCCCCTGCCGCCTGGGGGGACATCCCCCTGGGCCACCACTGGCAACCCCCCCCTCCTCTTCGCCTAGTCCGGCCCTGAAGATTTAAAGCTACGAGAGAGAGAGAGAGAGAGAGAGAGAGAGAGAGAGAGAGAGAGAGAGAGAGAGAGAGAGAGAGAGAGAGAGAGAGAGAGAGAGAGAGAGAGAGACGGAGAGAGAGAGAGAGGACGTCTATTTTATGCAGGTGGGATCACTGGTTTGTTTTCTTTTGGTATATGATTACAGGCGTGGATACGTGCGACATCCCGGCAGACATCCGAACTGAAAGGTTCAAACTAGTGAAACCAAACGCCCAACCCGCCATGACGACAATGCCTCCAATGACGTCACTGCGTACGTCATCCGTCTTTAAGTGCGCCGGTCACTGCATGCAGACAACACACTGCAAATCGTTCGCTCTTTCAAAAGGAAATGGCGTGTGTCGTCTGTACGATGTCGTCACGTTCGCGGCTCTCGAGTCCTCCGATGACAGCCACTATTACGAAATCAAGCAACGATCTGAATGACGCTAACTTCGCATCTCGGCTTTGGCCGAAAAATCTCAAAATAACAAAACTAATTAAATGAAACCAGCAACCATCCGAACAGCGATTACTCCGTCACTGTGGTTTTAGACTTTTAGTTGTAGAATTAGTGGTGTCTGTGCCGAGAGTCAGGATTCATACTTGCAAAGTAATACCAGTTGGGACTCGGCTGGCGCGATCACTGTTATAAACGGGAAATAGGAATAAAAGAGCAGATTATGAATTTGTTTTTCAAGTGTCCATTTTTCTTTTTTCTAGGTTTAGCATAAAAAGTAGTGGCGGTCTTAGATTCCCTCCTAATCTCTTCTACATTTTGAGTAAGTGGAATCCGTTTTTAAGACCCCTCAGTTTAAGACTCCCTCCCCGGATTTTCTTTTCATAACCTCTGTGCTTTGCCCCACATTTTGTGTAAGACTCCTTCCTTCCTTTTGAACTTAATTGAAGACCTTCCTTTCTCAAAATGTTTGGCGATATTTAAAAGGGAGGTTCCACTGTATATCTAAAGCATACCTACAAGTTTTGAATTGCCATGGCCCTGACTTTTGGGACTCGGACAGAAAATGTTACACGGTTGTTAGCCCTGTCTGTGCACTGAGGAAGCAATATAAGATTGACCCATGTCAGGTTTGAGTCCAAGCGCAAATTCCATAGATTGTTGTACAGATAAACCCCCATTTGAAGACCTCCATTCTGAAAAAAAATCAAATCTTAAAAGGGATGGAGTCTTAAAATGGAGGTACATAATTTACAGGGACTATGCCAGCAGAACATGTGAAAAAACAAGGCCTCAAAAGGGAGGAAATCTTATATTGGGGGGTCTTAAAAGGGGGTTCCACTGTAGCGGTGACTTTGTGGACTCCCACAAGGGTTCCATCACACCCCATGTGATGGGGGAGCGTGTGTATCGGGTTTCACCTCGTCTGTTTGTCTTTCTGTCCGCGTTTAGATGTCTGGTGTTTAGCCGCCGATTAAGCTGACATTTGTTGTTACTGTTGCTTGGTACTGGGTGCGTCACGGTCGAAGCAACACAAAAAGAGAAGCTTACTAGCTTTAGGAAAAGACGAGAAAGACTACACCATGGACAAATTGTGGGAGAGATACAGTGTATGTAATGCATAATTAAGCTATCGCGGATCCACACCAAGAACGATAACCCTTCTGTTTGAATGTGTGTGTGTGTGTGTGTGGGGGGGCACCTTTAGCACTTTTTGTTATATTTAGTCAAGTTTTGACTAAATATTTTAACATCGAGGGGGAATCGAAACGAGGGTCGTGGTGTATGTGCGTATGTGTGTGCGTGCGTGCGTGCGTGCGTGTGTGTGTGTGTGTGTAGAGCGATTCAGACTAAACTACTGGACCGATCTTTATGAAATTTGACATGAGAGTTCCTGGGTATGAAATCCCCGAACGTTTTTTTCATTTTTTCGATAAATGTCTTTGATGACGTCATATCCGGCTTTTCGTGAAAGTTGAGGCGGCACTGTCACGCCCTCATTTTTCAACTAAATTGGTTGAAATTTTGGTCAAGTACTCTTCAACGATGCCCGGGGTTTGGTATTGCATTTCAGCTTGGTGGCTTAAAAATTAATTAATGACTTTGGTCATTAAAAATCTGAAAATTGTAAAAAAAAATAAAAATTTATAAAACGATCCAAATTTACGTTTATCTTATTCTCCATCATTTGCTGATTCCAAAAACATATAAATATGTTATATTCGGATTAAAAACAAGCTCTGAAAATTAAATATATAAAAATTATTATCAAATTTTTTTTTTCGAAATCAATTTAAAAACACTTTCATCTTATTCCTTGTCCGTTCCTGATTCCAAAAATATATAGATATGATATGTTTGGATTAAAAACACGCTCAGAAAGTTAAAACAAAGAGAGGTACAGAAAAGCGTGCTATCCTTCTCAGCGCAACGAATACCCCGCTCTTCTTGTCAATTCCACGTGCACTGCCTTTGCCACGGGCGGTGGAGTGACGATGCTACGAGTATACGGTCTTGCTGCGTTGAGTTGCGTTCAGTTTCATTCTGTGAGTTCGACAGCTACTTGACTAAATATTGTATTTTCGCCTTACGCGACTTGTTTCTCTTTCTGTGCCTACATTCTAATAAAAAAAAAGTTAGATACGTCATGGGTGTGTATAGATTGTGAGACATTAGTCTGTTTTTTTTCTCTCTGGGCAATCAATCCAAGTAACTTCAATTTCAATCTTCTCTTTCCGTTGCTTCTTTGAATGACACAAAACTATGCTGGGTTCTCAAGACACGAAACAACAATAAACAATCAACAACTCGATGTTAAATTTAAAATGCAGACCTGGGAACCCCTGTTTTGCACTTAGAGTATTCTCAAACAAACTTGGTGTATTTTCAGAACAATGAGCGTACTCCACACAGCATTTCAACATCCATGATTCAAACATGCTTCACACGCGTCCGCCACATCGTTAATTAAGTTTACCTATACATGTACATTTAAAACAAATCCTTTTTTCTATTTTTACTGACAAAAACTGTAATCATGTGTCAAAATACTGGATCGGCTTCAAGATGGGCTTGTGAATAAAAGTAGTCTAGAAATTTTTCTCGTCGTATTTTTTTCCCACTGACCGTACTGATTGTATTCTTGACAATCATGCGTACAGAATACGGCGAAATCGTATGGGTTCTCAGGTCTGATCACCGTATAATGCACACACTGTGGTTCCGCAAATGACATGCACAAGTACCACTCCACTAGGGTTTCAACCGGCACGGTTGGCCTTGTGGTAAGGCGTCCGCCCCGTGATCGGGAGGTTGTGGGTTCGAACCCCGGCCGGGTCATACCTAATACTTTAAAATTGGCAATCTAGTGGCTGCTCCGCCTGGCATTATGGGGTTAGTGCTAGGACTGGTTGGTCCGGTGTCAGAATAATGTGACTGGGTGAGACATGAAGCCTGTGCTGCGACTTCTGTCTTGTGTGTGGCGCACGTTATATGTCAAAGCAGCACCACCCCGATATGGCCCTTCGTGGTCGGCTGGGCGTTATTAAGCAAACAAACAAGGGTTTCAGTTTCTTGACCAGAAGATAGCACTACTGAAGGAGAATAAAATTGATTTCTGTCACGAGTACTCCTAGTGGCATTTACCGATTTGCTTTAACTGTGGGTTTTTTCCAATTTTGTCAGAGGTTAAGTGTATGTACCCCAAGGCAATCATTTTTCAAACAGCTTACTTCACGACAAGCCTGCCATTGTCGCACATCCACATGTTCCCAATACCTCACACACATACTGCCTTCCGCAAGCACTCACTATGACGATCAAAAACAAAAAGATTATTAAACCATGATGCTTTAATGGATTTTCATTCATACATAATACATCCAGGCACAGAAACTTCCGCTCTTTTCAGGCGTACACACGCAAAATCAACTGAGTAGCATCATACTTATTTGCTGCAGTTCATGCATTCTTTCTCAAATTGACAATGTGGACACAAAAATTTGCTGAACACAACCCTCAGAAAACATAATTGATGAAGCATTTCAAACTGCTGAGAAGAACAAGAACCGCTTAACTGACGCCTAAAGTATGATGGTGGGTTGCAGAACAGGTGGGGCTGAAAATGTAGGGATGTTTTTTGCATGTGTTTCGTGCGTGTTTTTGTTTGGGAGAGAGGGTTTGAGGCTGAATGATGAATATCTGAGCTGACTTCCAGAACATCCAATTAGTAATACCAGTGAGTCAGAAGGAATGCCTTGACATAGTTGCATACACATCTTGGACATAGTCGTATTTGCGTTCATTTACCATACACACACATGAAAACAAATAGTACAGTACAAGTAGCTCTAACCACCACCGAAAACTCACATCCTAACCCTTCTCACGCTAATCATAAATGACAACTGAGTAACTAGTGAAAACTGGCATACACATTTGCAAGTTCATCCATATAGTCTTTCTCACAACTATTAGCAGCAGCCTTTCAGAATTGCAAATACTCTTGCAGCATTAATTTTGCACCAATACACACCTATGCACACTTAACCGACATGATATCTGAACATCACAGAGATGCAAGACAAATTCACCTGTGTGACAGTCGCTCCAGGTCAACCCCCTTCCAATCCCAAGTAGAACAATAATGAGTAGAACTATATTGTTAATGACTTTTAAGCCATATTTCACGTGTATGATGTGATACACATGTAAGATCACTCTGTTCAATCAACTTAAGAATGCAAAGAAGCAATTTGCAAGCAGAATGAAGGGAGCAATTGTATTTCATCTGTTGCATGAACACTTAATTCAGAATCACTCAACAGCTAAACACTTGGCTTCAACCTGAACACACACACCTACTATCACACTCAATGTGAAACAGCAGAGTTCATTCACGCATATCACCTACGCCCTACACTTTCACAGGTAAAAATTTAGTTCAGTCCAACTGTTCCATTGTGACACAGCAACACAGCACTTACAAAACTTTTATGTTTTACTTCTAGTCCCTTGCTCTGAAACAATACAAAGAAGACAATTTAGCACGACGCAAATGGAAAAGAACTGACTTCGATGTAAAAATGTCAAAGAATACAAAATACAGTACCAAGTAAAGAAAATTGTGGGTGTGCTGTGACCAAACTCGTGAACGTGCTGGAATTGCAGAAATAGTTTCTTCAAGAAACTATGCTAACTAGTGACTATATCTCTGGTCATTCACATCACATCTTGTTCTGGTCAGTGAAGAAACAAGCCCTCTTTTGCTTGAAATGTCATTGGTGGAAGAGTAAGTGCAGAGGGTCAAACTCTTCAAACTGCCACAACCCCCCCACCCCAAAACTACTTAAAAACTGACAATGTTGGCCAATATTAGTATCACAAACCATTTCCATCAACCCAAACCAAATATTTGCCTCAAAAACACCCTGTAATCTCAATTAACAAAATCTGTACAATTTCAATATCGCTGCTAGTGTACACTAACGAAAGAACAAGAACAGTCAAGACAAACAAAAAACTAATGCGTATACATATTATTATGAAATGTCAGTGTTCAGACTGCAAAACTGCAATCAAGAACAACAAAAACAAAATAAAACTGAATAAATTCTAAACATTCTTCAAGCCAAATTACTCTTCTCCTGATCCAGATGAACGTTTGCTGCGCCGTTGCCTTGGGGACTGTTTTGGGGTCCTCCTGGGAGATCGGTCTGGAAAAAAGAAAGCATCCAAATATCATACGCCATACCCTCCCATAAACAAAAAACTTGATGTAATCACTGTATTTTTAAGGAGGACAACACACAAAATAAACCCCTTATCAGTATAACAGGGTTCTCAGGACTTACTTCCCTTTGCTATTCAACGCTTTCCATACATTTTACATATGTGCAAGCCAGCAGCAAAAACTGGTGCCAGCTGATTTGGGTTGACACATTTGATATTTTCTTGTGCTTTTAATAGTTTTATTGATTAGTGATTAGCTCACACTACAGTGATGGAACAAACACAAATCTCAAAATGTTTTTCTGAATTCAGGCAGAAGTAGCCTGTTCAATACAGCACAAAGCAATACAGCAAAACTACGGTGAATGTCTTGCTTCATGACACAATCAAGTCATTAAAAGCCATAGGATGCACAACACAACAGTACCCATGGGGCAACCAACACAAATATAGATCAACACTTTCACTTACTCATCTCCTTAAGAGTTTCTTTAGGGATCCAGTCGTAGTCAATGTCAGCATTCTGTGTTCCCATTTCAACAACTTGACGGGGTCTAGACAGGCGTTTTCTCTGAGAAAAAAAAAGAACTCAAAATTAAATATCTGCAGCTTGGAAGTGCCAGCTTTTTTTTTTATTCAACCAGAAATTGCTGCTTGCTGCCCTAAATGCCTACCGGCATAACAGGCAGTAAGTAAGTAAGAAACTGCACTTTTCATTATACATGAAAGTGAAACAAACTTCAAACGACAAAACAGCTTGCTTGCTGAACTTGAGCTACACACCAATTACCAACAGTTAATATCGTGTACACAACAAATCCAATCATTGCAGAATTACTTCACCCAGCCAAAAGTTCCGACTTCTGTCAGCAAAATGTTGAACAGACCGAAGTCATCCTACTAAGTTCCAAATCAAGAAATGCCTGAATGAGCAGGGTCACTATTTGAAACACTACACATTTGTACATATAATACTGTAGCCAGCTTCACAACCGAGTTGTAAGCCTCAAGTGTAAAAAGTTTAAATGCTTTGAAATTTCAGCATAGGAAACATTGTCTAAAATGTTTTAGAATATCCGTATTTATGGTATTTCGTGCAAGAATATATACTCTTTTTAAAGTTTATTTTGAAAGCAGGAACATAACTCCCAATAGAGTGTCTGCTGTACCACTTACGAGTGTTGAAAACCTTTAACAACTCATTCTGACCGCTACACAGAGTGAGAATCAGAATTGAGTACCAGGGCTCACAAGAAAGCGCACTGTTGTATGCTTGTGATTATTTGTCTTGTAACTTACGCCGAATGAAGAAGCAAGCTGCTGCGCTCCAACCAGAAGCAAAATACCCACAGCTGCCAGAAAAACGTACAGGAAAAATCTGCAAAGCAACAAAATAGACTTTACCAAAGAATGAAAACAATGTTTTACACAACACTGCAACGGAAAATGCAAAATACTCAATCCAACTGATTTAACCTTAGTTTGCTGCCTAAAACATACATGTACACTCCATCCACGCCCCAACTCTTATGCCCCCCCCCCCCCCCCCCCCCCCCCCCCCCCATCATGAACCAATAAATAACTGTACTCAACTGAGGAAAGAATAAAATATATGCATACATGTATATAAAAAATGTCTGAGACTTCCATGCTCCAAGTCCAGTATTATAAGAAACGTGAAGCTCAAACTGTCTCAGTCCGTATTGCAGCTCAGACAAATGCACACAGACAATAAAGTTTGCGGCACAACATACCTGGCTGCAACAAGCTCACAGTACAGCCCCCAACCCTTATGCCCCCCCCCCCCCCCTCCCACTATCATGAACTGACAGGACACAACTTATCAATAACTTTACTCAACTGAGGAAATATGTAACAGTATGAAAACAAAAAATGTCCAAGACTTCCAGGATCCAAGTCCAGTATTAAAAGAAACGTGAAGCTCAAACTGTCTCGGTCGGTATTGCAGCTCTGAACAAGAAGAGCAAACGCTCGATCGAGTCACTTTCGCAGTTCTGAATATTATATGAGGCATCAGATGGACAGGAAGAAATTGCTATTCACAACACAATGAGTCACGTTCACATAAAATTTGAGCCCGGTCACTTTTATAGTTTCCGAGAAAAGCCCAACGTTAAGTTGTGTGTTGCCAAACAGAAAAGGCTAGTTATCTCCCTTGTTTTTCTGATAACGTTCGTAAAAGGCTACAGATGTAAATACTTTGATGTAAAGAATAATCCTACAAAGTTTCAATCACATCCGATGAACTTTGTCAAAGATATAAAATGTCTAATTTTTCCTTTGACGCTGACCTGTGACCTTGAAAAAGGTCAAAGGTCAATGAAACCATCGTTAAAGTGTAGAGGTCATTGGAGGTCACGACTAAACAAAATATGAGCCCGATCGCTTTGCTAGTTTCCGAGAAAAGTCCAACGTTAAGGTGGTGTCTACGGACGGCCGGCCGGCCGGACAGACTAACACTGACCGATTACATAGTCACTTTTTCTCAAGTGACTCAAAAATGCACACAGACAATAACGTTTGCGGCACAACGCACCTGGCTGCAACAAGCTAACTTCAAACCACCCCCAACCCTCAAGATGTCTTAATCCAACATCTACAATAGCCGTAGAGGTGAGTGACTTACGTTTCTCCGTCCAATCCCTCATCTGGCTCTACCACCTGGATGGTCTCGTTGAAAACAGCATTTTGGAACAGGTTACCTTGCTGCACAAAAGAAAAAGAAACCCACATAAGTAAACAAACTCCTGCATTCAACCTATTTTAGATCAACAACAACAAATTCTTACCAAGACTTATGTGTAAAACATGATGTGCCAAACAAGGAAACCTTTTTCTTCTGCGTTGGTTGGCTGTCAATCTT